>NC_090785.1:16035000-16055000 GCF_040054535.1 Antennarius striatus | reverse complement strand
TGTTAAAGTGGTGTTTATGGGATGCATTTGCATAGTGTTCATAGCATTTTCTGCCTCCTGTCTCCTTCCCGTACACACACGTTTATAAGCTCTACTTTCCCCCCCTCGAATGCTCTCTACAGGCCTTCCTGACTGAAGGAACAAAATGAAAGAACCGTTGATTGAGGCAAAACAAGGAAGGTTGTTTTTTTTCATATTTCCTGTTTCAATAATTAATATGCATGAGTTTTATGGCCGCTTAAGATGTGATCAATTATTCATTAACTGCATGTTAATTGCATCCACAGTCGTGAATATTTAACCAAACACTAAATCAATGGGGTCGAATGAGTAGCAATATGGACATTTTATAAGCTTTGCCAAAATTAGGTTAGGCTTTAATGAAAAGAGAGAAGAGATTGAGGTATGAACGTAGGCAGAGCTGACTGCCTGTTTGGAAAACGCTCCCTATGAATAAATGGAGGACTGTTGACTTCTAATGGTACAGTCAGCGACTCGTAGCCTTTTCTTCTGCTTTGTCTCTTTATTCTCATCTCGTCCTTTTTTAAATGGAGAGGATGTAATCTCTTCATCTGCCCACTGTAGCCAGCCTTTTTCCCTCTCAAAGACTCCAGACTCCTTTGTCCTGGATCTTTGTGTACCTGCGTGTGTGTGTGTATGTGTATGTGTGTATGTGAGTGTGTGTGTGTGTGTGTGTGTGTCTCAGCGGTGTCTGGACGTTGACATTTCTCTGCTTGGATAACCATCGCGCCCTCTGTCCCTCTGTCCCTCCAGCCATGACGCAGGGTAATGTCACCTGTCAGTCTCAAACTCCTACTTACAACCACTGTCCTCCTTAAGTCACCCGTTCCTCTCACCCCGCCCATATGGAACACCGCCACCCTCTCGCTCCGACCCTAACTGCATCTCCCCCGGACCCCACATTGGAGACAAAGCCCACACAATATCCCAGCTCTCACTCCTTTTGCCTTCCTCTGCGTTACCTCACATGACTCCATATCCTCCTGCTCTTTCACGGCCGTATATCCAAATGGCAACCCGTCGCTTTCTCCAACTTAAATTTACCCCCAGGACTCTAGAATATGGAACGGGAAGACATCGCATCTCATGAATGGGAAAGTCAGGGGTGGGAAGTTGACTTTTTGCTTGGACCTTTGTGTGTTTGTGCCTGTTTTCAATTACTCTCCCGGCACAGGCAGGTTTAGGTTTATGCGTTATATGGGAATGTAATTGACTATAACTGCCCCCTTAACATTAACCAGGTGTACTAGCTGAGTGTGTGAGATTAGGCCCCGGGTCTTGGCTGCCCTGGTGTGTGTGGACTGTCTTGTGTGTATGTGTGTGTGTTGATGTTGATGTATTTATACCCTGACCCTGTGAGGTGCTGCCCATTAGCACTGCACTTAAATCTGACATTTTTCCCGTGTGTTTCTGTGCACATGTGTGTGTTTGCATGTGCATATTCCTACTGACTGGCCCAGCATGTCCGCTTCATCGTGCCTCTGCCTTCTTCTGCATTGGAGAATGAAAGGGAAAGTTAGAAAAAAAAAAGCCAGGATACAGAACCAGGCCGCTTCGAGGGGAGCTGACTTTACAAGGACAAAGTCAAAATGTGCCCATTCACGAGGCTGACACACTGTGATTTGTATGTATAGTGCTGTGCAGCCTGTGGGGCACTAGCCTAGGGCTATCACTGACACCCAGAGCCAGTCCACCAAGAGGGGGAGGTTGTGGAGGCGAACATGGAGCGTGTGTGTGTGTGTGTGTGTGTGTGTGTGTGTGTGTCTTGAAGAAAATGGTCATGCGGGGCGTCTGGTGGAAAGAGAAGCATCAACAGGCTGTCAATCAAGCCGTGGCCACAGCCTGTCATTCCTCGATAGAGCTCGTCCGGGGGAGAATGGGAGTCCCTGGGACCCCGAGAGGAGAAAGGAGGAGGAGGTGCAGGAGGGGAGCAGGGAGGGGACGGCTGTCTGTCTGTCTCAGCGACTCGGGCTTGATTTGATATTTGATATCGAGCATGTGGCATTTGAATGCAAATCTATTTTGATTGTCCCACCCTCTGATGGGGTTAATAGGAACCTATAGGGGATGTGTGTGTGTGTGTGTGTGTGTGTGTGTGTGTGTGTGTGTGTGTGTGTGTGTGTGTGTGTGTGTGTGTGTGTGTGTGTGTGTGTGTGTGTGTGTGTGTGTGTATAAGAGAGAGCTGGTTTGGGCTCACACACACACACACACACAGAATTATTCAGATGTATTGTATTACTCACCAATTCACTTGCATTAGGCTTTTTTCTCTAAAAGCAATATAAAGATATTTAACCAGTATAAATATATATATAAGATTACTGGTCAAAGGTTAAAAAAATGAATAAATCCTGTGTTGGTTAGTGTAGCTGTATTCTGTTGGAAGAACTCTATACACCCTGTGCATTACTGTGCGCATTTATGCATTTGAAAACATATGCGTGTGTGAGATAATTACTTTCCCTGCATGCATGTGGAGGATTGTGTTTCAAAGCGAGCATGCCAAGTAGGTAGACAGACAGACAAACAGATAGATGGGTGGATAAAGCCAGTATTACTGCAGTATGGAAATGCGAGGCTCAGTTCACTCCCAATTAGAGCGGTGACTTCTGAAATGCCATAATACCCATTAATTAGCAGGCTGCTATTTTCTCACTGATATGGCTAATTAGTCTGCGATGCTCTACACTATCTGGACCATTATTATTGGGTTGAAGCCATGCAAACACACTTAAACACACTCGTTCGTGTTTCCGCCGAACACCAGAACGCTCACATTCATATACATACTAGCGTGCAACAATTTCCCACAGCTGAGTGACCCTGATTTAAGTGACACCATTATATGCTTCAGTGGCAGAATAGCACAGCGTGAGAGAGGTAATGGTTAAGAATGGGGATGGTGTCAAACAGTCACGGACCGGCACCCCATCTTCCTCAGTGATCCTCACATCATGTTATTGTACACTGGTAAACCCCAGCAAACAGCAGCGCCGCCGGTCCCTCTGTGGGAAACAATGCAGGAGTGTTTCAGATGTCTTAGCATATTTGTTTATGGGGCTCTGTCTGCCTCAGCAGTCTATCAGTGTGTGTGCCCCCCCCCCCCCCCCCCAACGGACAAGCCACCAACACATCACCATGAGGCCGGGGGAACCCTTCCATCACTCCTTCTCTGATTGATCTGTTGTTTCCCCACGACAGTAAAGGAGTTGAAAGAAGTTTAAAAAACAGGTCTTTTGTGTGTGACAACCACTTTCACAAGTTTATTAATCATCTTCATCAATAATGCAGCCCTGGTCCTGCTGTCATGCTGCGTAAGTGTGTGTCCATCCCTGTGTGTGTGTGTGTGTGTGTGTGTGTGTGTGTGTTCACATGCATTCCTGTGTTTTCACACTCCTCGCAGCCCGATGAACTTCATAAGTGTCCCATCACCACTTTAATCAAATTACTTATGAACCAAAATTGACAGTTTTCATTAATTATAAAGGATTATTCTAATTGCAATTCAAATTTATTCATTTAGAACAGACGGCATTCAGTAATGTTTCAGGAAATTTGCATATTAAATGGAGAGGGTAATCCATTAGCTATGCAAATGTATGCATGATTCCTTATTTTGTGATTGGTGGGCCATATGTAGCAGGCTGGGGGTATGCAGGTGAGGAATCTAGAAGGAGCTGTAATATGTTTGATAAACACACGGGGATGCTGAGGCCAAAACACACGTGAACATCTCTACATGCACAATCGCACACACACACACACACACACACACACACACACACACACACACACACACACACACACACACACAGAAAATCGTATGTTTTAGTTCAGTCTCTCTCTTCTCTTGGCCCATCACACGCTCTCACTCTCATTTCTTACGCTCCCACTCGCTGTTTCCATATTCCTCCCTCAAGACCAATTGGAGGGAGCAACTTTTCACCTGAGAACAAATGCAGCACACTAATTAAGTTTTTGATTTCTGATCCAGCTGCATTTAGAAACATAACCTTGAGCTTGTGTACATTCACAGTCCCAGTCATGATTTAATACTGCGCTTAAATGGAACAAAAAGAAAGAATTTTTGCAAGCGGCACATTCATTCCCACAATGTATGGGGCCGGTCCCAGGCTGACACAATGTTCTTTATCAAGCTATATATAGTCAATGCATTATGCATTAAGTTTAACATGTGCTTAAATCAACACTATTCAATATGAATACATCAGTCTTCAACTAAGGCATAGAGGAGAACAGTCAGGGTGAATGACTGCATAGGAAAGCGGGCGGGCAGCACGCGGTCACACACACCCTTCGGCTGTGTGGCAGCATCTACACAGGCCGATGACAGGGCCATTATTCACTGGTCAGTCCCACGAGGGCAGGGTTTGGGCTGGACATGGTAGCAGAGCGTCCCACCTTGGCGAGACAGCGCTGAGGTGAGGGGGACCAGGACCCTTCATTACTCCTGTGGTCTGGGGCCCGGAGCTTTTTTCCCTCGCTCTCCGTCTCTTTGTCTCTGTCTCCATCAGATTAATGGGCCAGGCCCCGACAGAGGAAGTGTTTCAATCAGCGCCGTCTGCCAAGCTTGTCTGTCATCCAGACAGCCTCTTATTCATCATGGCTTTGATACACACATACATACATACACACACACACACACACAAATGCACAGATGTTTATTTGCCTGGATTTTTGCCAGTGCTATAGAGGACAGCCCAGCCACAGGTAGTGATGCTATCAGGCTTGTTGAATGCAGGACTACACGCTTACCAGGCAGGAAGGAGTTCATCGCCCGTCTTTCAATGTTCCCTGAATGATTTCTCAGTTGAATTTTGAATGATCCTTTTTGGATGAAATGGATGAAACACAATTGCTTAAGTGTCTCTGGGACTTCTGTCCCCAAGCTGAGACTGGAGCTCCTGCTCCAGGGGAAAGAGAGGAGCGATCTCTCCCAAGCGAGGCTTCTCCCCGAGCGCCAAAGTCGCATCACGGGTTGTCCCCAGCCCACCGTCTCCCTCCTCCAGGGTCCATTTGTTCTGAGAAATATTTAACAACGGGGCAAATTCAGCTGACATGACATGCTCACACATCGGGCAGATGCAGCCGAGGAGGAGGATGGGACGGAGCAAGGAGCGGGCTGGGAATGAATTTTTCAGTGCAGTGAGATGTTCTATTTGAATAAATCATGACACTTAAGATAGACATGAGGGCAATATAGAGGTGCTTGCTGCTACTTTCTGGAGTAGCACTCCAAAGGAATGGAGTAAAGTGTGTGAGCGTGTGTGTGTGTGTGTGTCTACCCTTCTGTTTCTGTGTGCTCAATATGTGTTGTTTTCTTCTACGTTGTGAATTTGGTAGTGGAGTTATCTATCTGGTATTAGTCTGGCATATACCGGATGTTTCTTCCACAGCAAACTGGGCCACTGCAGTGTTGGAGCCTGATGTCCGAGGCCCAGGGCCAGACCCAGAGACAGACCTGGTTCTGGATTATTAATGTCCTCCCCCCCTGTGGAGCCTGCCCCCCTCCCCCACACAGTGCCCCCCCTACACCCCTGGGGTCAGCCTGCATGGCTCCTGGTGCAAGGCCCCCCTCATAAATCTCCCTAAATTACTGTGTGTATGTGTGCATGTGTGTGTGTGTGTGTGTGTGTGTGCCTTCAACATATACTGCAGGCAGGGAGACAGGTCACCAGGAAAACAAGCCAGTCAGGCTCTTGGTTGAAGTGTCAGTGATGCATGGCGGAAAGCGTGAAAGAAAGAGTTGCAGAGAAAAGAAAGAATATGAGAAACACAAGGGGGAGGAAAAAACACACGAAGCAGGAACTGAGGAAGATATCGCTCTGAGTGCTCCACGCTTCACCTTCAGTTACGTTGCCTATTTGTCACTCTTTATATGTTCCAAATATTTACACTTAATTTGAACTTACCTCTGACTTCATTAGGATCGATTTCCTGAACAAATCTTAATGCTTAATTGCTGAAGTGTAAGGTCCTCCATTCCTCTACCTGCCTAGATTAGTTCAACATGTCCCACGGTGGTAACAGGCATTGGGAAGTGCTGTTGTGTCACTTAGTTAACCCCGGAGACAAATGGCTCCCCTCTGGAGCACAGTGAATTACACACCTCATGAAGCATATTAGGAGCCAGACACAGTGCTTTTCTTCTGGAGATGATCTGAAATGGATGGAGGGAGAGAAAGAGGAGACGGCTGAGTTATGGCATCACCCACAGCCATTTTTATAGCACATCGGCGTCAGGAAGAGGAGAGAGAGGAGGGGTGGAGAATAAAGAAATCAGGCAGTGAAATGTACAGCACAATGTGCAACTCAAAGGCTGAAAAGATGAATGAACTCGAACTACTGCAGAAGATGAAACCACACAGTTCCAAAGTTATCCGTGTTAAATTTGACAAGGAGAACAACTCTTTAACTCATTTCATGCTAATGTAGGAAAATTATTAGAAAATATAGGAGAATTTTCCCTCGGAGGCTTCTTTGCTGTTAGCTAATCGCTTAGACAATCTTTATCACCACTGTAATAATATTTAGATGCTACAGGGATTACTTAAAAGTTGTGTTATAATTGCTTTCTTTGTTTTGTTTTTTTATGGGCAGAGGGTGATTTTGTGCTTAATTGCTCCAAAGTGACAAATAATGCCCGTTATGATATGATGAAAGTGTGCGATCATTAAATTACTACAGCGACCGGCTGCTTGTGTTTATTCGTTCATTTTTCCCTGTTACAAATTTATGCCATGAGGCTTCAAGAGGCCAAGCATTTATTTACACAAATTCACTTCCACAGCCATTCCTGGATTTGGGGGTAATTACATGAGAGCAAAATGGTTTTATTTCATTTAATCCAGCCGCAGCAGCAATTTGCACTGATAATATTTGTAGCTGTTGAGTCTGCACAGTAAAACAGCATGAAACCAGCAAGAGTCTCATGTACAAACAGAGAAGCGGGTCTGATAATGAAAACACAAAGTTATGCAGGAGATGATGATGCGGAAAATGTATACAGCAGAAAATGTATTGAAATAAAATAGAACTTTTTGGTTTGCAATCATAAATATACAAATATTGTATGCAGGACCAGTGCCAGGAAAGGAAATGACCCTCATTCAAAAATGTCATATTTTACCTATGTTTTATTCATTTAATTGTTAATGAATATTCTGTTTTATCAGATTTCTCTAAATATGTAAAGTTGTCAGGTCTTAAAATCACCAGAATATGCTTCGGGGAAAATGTGTTGGACAAGAGTATCTTCTAAGCAGATGCTAAACCAACCTGACCTCCGTGTCCGCAGTGGCAGATATAATGGTAATCATTAAGGAATCCAGTCCTGGTTGAATTTATGCAATTTTTTGTTGTTGTTGGCAGCAAGCAACCCTCCTGATTTCATTCTCCATATTCTGCTATACTTCTGAATACTTTTCTGAAACAAATATTACCACAACAATATTTGGAAAGATCGTGGAGAAGGAAATAAAAAAAGAGCAAAACTAAACAGAAGCTTACAAAAAAAAGGTCTCTGTAAAGATGGTAACCTTTTGTTGTGTTACACCTACATTAAAAGGTGGAGTACTTATATTTGTGTCATGCAAGTGTCACATGAACCTGTTCATGTTCATCTTTAATTGATGCACAATTATTTATTTATTTATTTCTTATTTATTTATTTATTGTTGCCGATACACTCTTCAAAAATATTAAAATGTTGATTAATATAAAATGAATAATGAAGCCCTACCTATAAGTGTAAAATTTCATCTGTTTGTTTTTTTATTTTTATTGTTTATTGATTCTGATGAGCATAATTGCTTTTAATCATAATATTTTACTGTTGTCCAAAATGTACTCAGAATCACATGCTGTTAGTATATTTTTTTTGCTTCTATAAAGTGTTCTCAACGAATGAATTATTTTTTTCACAGATTAATTAAAAAGTGAAGAAAACATGATAACAAATAGCTCATTCGATCAAATGACAGAATTATGGGCTATAATCAGCTATCTGTCCATATTTACTGTCAGCTGTCAATCAGATTATCCATAAATCCTTAAAGTAATCTGTTTGCTTTTGCATATCAGCACACGCTGCTCTTTACCCCTCAGCACAACACAGACACACTTGGTTGATCCATGTAAATGTGTGCAGCCGTGATCCTTGTCTTTTGGCTCCCGTGGAGACGGCGCACAGAGGACTCAACATGCTACAGTTTTGTACCATTTCTGTGTGGCTGCTCCAGACACCTTAAGTCATGTAAATAATGAATCAGATGATCCATGCATGCAGGAGACTGAAGGGACACGCTGACGTATAGCAGGGCAAATGAGGCTTGCTGACTCTCTGACTTCCTTGTCTTCATCTCTTCTCACACTCAGTATCTCAACAGTGTCTCATTTTTTCTTTTCCCCCACTGGCTCCTCTTCTTCCGCTCTCCGGTCCAAATGTTTAACCTCCTGATTTGGTCAACTCTGACTCTGGTGACCCCTAACTTTTTTCGATCCACTTATCCATCACCTGTCTATCACGAATACCTCAGAGGAGGAGCAGGAGGACACATTGGGAAAAGAACGGAGTCAATGAATTAAACACGAGGTGCAGCGAGGAAGGTGGAGTATCTCGGACAAGTGGACGTCCATGAATGTCTGCAAGGCTGCTCCTTGACCTGGAGGAGATAATAAAGTTTGGAGACCCTCAGCTTTTGGGGGCCAACAGCCACTGCAAAAAACATCACTTTGGGTCATGAATTATTGAGATATTGGCCTACAGCCTCTAAAATATACAGGGACCCTCCTGTGTGTGTCTGTGTCTCCTTCCTGATTTCACATCCTTCTATCTTTCTATCAATTTCTCCTCCAACTTTCCACTTCCCAGCATCTCTTTTTCTATTCTTTCCCCTTTCTCTTTCGGATTTAGCCCCTTGCAATGGCATGGTTGTAAATAAAAAAAAAATACAAAGCCGGAGAAAAAAAAGAGGAGCAGCAGAGACAGTTTGTTATTCAGATCATACACGGTTTCTTCTTCCTTACTTGAAGAACAGCGTCTACAACTAACCAGCTGTCATGCATTTGAAAGTTGTCAGGGATAAATTCACAAGTTCTTGTGTTACATCAGATGCTTGTAATGTGCACAGCAGTCGGCTGGCCCATGAAATGAGACCGAATTCTGGTCTGTCCATTTATCTTCTTTGCTCTCTTGTTTTTTCCTCGATGAAGCAATTGTCCAAGACTGCTGCTTACTGGGTTTCTCTTGACATGTTTGTGTGTGTGTGTGTGTGTGTCTGTGTGTGTGCGTGTATGTGTGTGCGCACGATGTGGTTGGCCGTGCATGATTATATCTAAGACAGTTGGCTCCAAACGCGCTGCCCAGTGCAGAATCCAAGCCATAACAAATGAACACAGGGTAGAAAATAAGACATATGAAAGAAAAGCTGAGCAAAGGAGTGATTCTCTCTCTGGCTAGTGGAGATCTGTATTGTAAGCAGTTTCAGCTGTCAGCACTTCTTTGAGCTACCTCAAAGGGAGGAGGAGGAGGAGACGGAGAAGGGAAGGGTGGGATGTTGTAGTTTTATTTTCCCCTTTTGAGGGTTTCTGTTTATTTGTACACAGCGCTGTTTATTTTTTGCGGTTCATTTGATATATATATGTTTTCTCTATATATATTTTTTTAAAGCAAATAGACAATTCAGAGGGAGGCGTGGAGGAGGACGTACAGTACAGCCGTTTCAGTTAAGGAAGAACTTGTCCGGCTTCAAGGCCTGGGGTGGGGCTGGGGAATAAATTGTGAGCCGTCCCCTTTCTGCTTTTCAGGCCACGGAGCCCCCACCACCACCACCAACACCACGATCCCCCCCTTTACTCCTCCGGCCCTCTCTCCTCCCTCCCTCCCTCATTAAGTATTGATGTGGGTAGCCATACTTGCCATCTCAGCCTATTAATAATGCATGGCAGGTGCTGTTGATGTGGTCTCTCACACTGAGATTGAGAGAGGCAGGAATGGCAACACTGTGCAGCATAGTAGCTACAGCACAACCTCCGTCACGCTCTGCAGCTGGAGGTGTGGGGGTGGAGGGGGGGGGGTTGCGTCTGCCCCGGTGAGTTTATGGCAAACTGTGACAGCAGCTTGGAGATGGATATACAAGCTACCATCTTACTCAATATCCTGGAGCTGTTTTTACATAGAAAACTGACTTTGTCATAAACAAGCCACAGATGAGAGCAAGGATGGTGTATGAGCCTCATCTTCCACCGCTGTTTTATTTGTTTTATTTGTATTTTGTGTTTTGTTGAAGAAGCTCATGCAGCACACAGAGTGACAGACACCAGGTCTTTTAATGCTCATTTGTTTTTCTCTCCTTCACCTCTGTTTTTTGTTGTTTTGTTTTGTTTTTCAAATGCAGGTTTTTCCTCAAGTTCTTCCTAAAGTGTAACCAGAACTGCTTGAAGAATGCTGGGAACCCCAGAGACATGAGGCGCTTTCAGGTGAGATGTAGCTGTCAATGCAGCCTGTGTCGCATCTTGGGCGAGGACCACACTTCCTGGAGCTGTATTTTAGAATTGTGACATGGCAGGAACATCTCTTTTGTTGAAGACTGAGTATTTATAGGGTCACATAAAGGATCTCTGACACACACACATAAATGCTCTATTCTGCTGTGATCAGTCAAGAGAGAGCATCCCCAAGGTCTTTCTTGGGTAAAAGCCCTTTGCTCCCCTAATACCGCAAGCTGCTGTCACAAAATATCCCGTACTATAAGTTTGCAACAAGTATGTCTCATTCATATATATTATACCATAAGAATTATTAATTTAAATACAATAAATATAAATGAAAATTAATTACAATTCCACCCCAAACATTAAACTGTCATTGATTTTCCTTTGTACTTAAAGTGGGTATGAAAGAAAAACGTTATAAAATATAAAGATTGTGGGGATGAACCCAAAGAAAATGACCTGCTGATCATTAATTTCTTAATTGTGTTTGAATCTTTTAGCTCATTATTATGATTTTTAAGTCTGCAAACTTACACTTTTGTTAAAATATAAGTGTTTTTACGAAAAGAGAATGTCTTTGTCCAGCAGCGATCAGCAGATGACTAAATGTAGACCTGCAGGTGAGCAGTTAAAGACTGCAGTGTGTGTGTGTGTGTGTGTGTGTGTGTGTGTGTGTGTGTGTGTGTGTGTGTGTGTGTGTGTGTGTGAAAGTGTCTACGGAGTCTGTGAGAAATGTTAAGAAGCTTTTTTTTATTTCTATATAAGAGGTGATTATGGACGTTTAACTTTTACGAATATGTTTTGCTGCCAAAAGTATTTATTTCGTCAATATTCAAAATAAATTCATTTTTTAAACAAATATTTTTTCTAATGACAAGTTAAAGCAAACTTGCTATTAATCTATATGCTAAATTCAAACATATGTTCTCTCTTTAGAGTATATGATATAAATAAGTGATAAATGTGGAGGTGTCAATAAGTGCCAGAAATTAAAAGTAGCGTCAAATTAAAAGAAGATTGTACAGGAATTTATGACATCAGTGTTCAGGGGAACAAACACTCTGCTGTATAATTTGCAGATTAAAAGGGAGGCTCATTAAAGTTCAGCTTTTTCATTATTTCTCAGGTGGTTGTGTCAACTACGGTAAGCGTGGAGGGTCATGTCCTGGCTGTATCCGACAACATGTTTGTACACAACAACTCTAAACATGGGCGCCGAGCTCGGAGACTCGACCCATCAGAAGGAACCCCGTCCTACCTGGAACACGGTACTAAAAACTGGAACAAAACACCCCAAATCTGTCACTAATCTTTCTTTGTCTTTATCGTCTTCACTTTCTTTCAGTCTATTCCATTCCCCTCCTCCCCGCTCTCACCCCCTTCCCCCGTCTGGCTCTGCTCTCAACCCCTCCTCTGTCTCCATTCTATCCCGCTCAAGACCTGCTCTCTTGTTTTCTTTCTTATCTCTTTCCTGCTTTCTCCCAGATTCTCACTTTCCACTCTTGTAAGGGTTCTAAGTCGAGCTAAGAGAGGAGAGATTGGTAGCGAGCGAGTCTCTTGTCTCTCCCTGGTGGCTTGCTCCCCTCAGGTCTCTGCCTCTGGGCCTTCTACTCTGCCTCGCATAAGCACTATGTGTCTTATGAGGTCTGTTGTGCTTAAAGCCAACACTGGTTTTATTTCCTTTGAGACCCGCTTTTATCCTCCAGCCCTCCATCACTCCCATCTCTCAGGTTTTCAAACACACCCATACACACGAAAAAAGCCCATACACACACACACACACACACACACGCACACCCCCGCATGCAGACCCAAACCTTTAATACTTCATAATGACATGTGCGCATGATTTAGGAGCCAGCACTGATTCCCAAGTCTCTAATCCAGTTATTTTCTCATTTCGATTTCCCAGACATTGAATAAGAGAAACATATTTTTTTTCTTTTGAGGAGAGTCAACCTCAGGGATGATAATGACAAAAAACTAAGAAGGGATTTACATGATGGCCTACAATATATTGCATTAAGATTGGATGTTGTGGTGACGTCTTGCTGTTCTCCAGAGGTAAGGCGGGTAACTTGTCCCTGTACCCACTCTCACAGGCTATTAAAGAAGTTCACAAAGACAAGACATAAAGGAGATGTCAGCCACACTGAGACAGAAGGAAGAGTGCACACAGTATGCTACACAAGATGTCAGAGAGGTTTTGTTTGGGAATTTCCTCTTCTCTGATATTCTGTTCTCCTGATGACTCGGGTGTGAAGAAGGAACAAGAGGGAAAGAAAAAGATAGAGGGTAGAACTAGGTACCATAGTCAGAGGTAAAAGTGTGAGATAGTATCAAGAAAAGAGCAAAATGATAAAGTAGACAGCAGTTTCCTTTTCTTTTTTTGTTTCCACTCTGTGTTGGGAGTGCACAACTTCAGGGGCCCATTTCAGGAGGTAATAGATGAGCAGTGCATAGAACAGATGGCACAGAGGAACACCCCAAAGTATAATCCTATCACATGGATTCACGTTCCACCATCTGGTTAATCCACACACACATCCACACATGCACACATGCACATGGAGCGCACATAATATTAGCGGCTGTGAAAAAGAGGCATCTTAGGCCATGATTACGGCCACAGATTGCTGCTTGGTGAACGTTGATCTCTGCAGGCGTATCGGGGGGCTAAATATCATTCCAGCTTGTTGGGGAGGATCAACAGAACAGGGAGTCAGGCAAAGAGCAAAGGCTAGGCTTCAGGGAAAAAGTCAACCCAGCCTAAAGTGGATTATGCCGCTTTACAGAATTACAGCATGTGTGACAAGCTGCATATCTGTTAAGGAGAGGAGATTTAGCTTGTATAAACATGTATTTGCCCAATGCTGCTCTTTTCTTCAATCACATTCAGTAATCTCCAAGTCCATATTACCAAGAGATAAGGTCAAAAAGCACAATGAATACCAGTTAGTGAACATGCAGTTTATTGTTCTTCTCTTTTCTCTGATAACACATGAAGAATATGCTTCAAAAGGGAAAACACAGAAATTTCACAAAATTCATCAAAAATATCCAAGCCGGAGCTGAAGCGACCCTGCGTGGTCTTCCACTCCGTGTCCGGGCGCTGAGACGGCCACACAGATATCTATGAAGCAGACAGCTGAGTGGGAGCTAAGTGTCTGGTTAATGAAGGCGGCGTATTCAGAGGGCTGAGCGACTGTTGGCTCTGCTCTGCTCCCTGGTCGCGTGGCCTTTGATCAGACACTCAGCACACCTGACATTTACACGCCTGTACGATTCGCCACGTGTCATAAAACAAGCGCACCACTGCTGCCCTCACACAGAGGGCAGGGGTGATGTTTAATAACGGGGTGCATATAATCACTCTGATTAGTATTCCTTGCTCGCCCTGACCCATGGGATAGAGGAGAGGTGTGTGTGTGTGAGTGTGTGTGTGTAGACTGTACTTGGTGCATAGCATAGACCTTTATGGGCTGTCATTATATTGGTTAATGTCTAATCTACTTTGTCTATTAATCTTGCAGCAACCCCCAGCATCAAAGCCATCAGTCCCAGTGAAGGCTGGACCACAGGGGGCGCTACAGTCATCATCATCGGGGACAACTTCTTCGACGGCTTGCAGGTCATCTTTGGTACCATGCTGGTCTGGAGTGAGGTTAGTCATCATGTGTCATCCAGGAGGGGCAACTCTAAGGGCAGATGTGTGCGTAGTGAACCAATTAGTTCACAATTTAAATAGTCACGAAGGATTTTTGTGTATTTTTATATGATGAAGTCATGAAAAATGACAAAAATCGGGCTGTTTCAACTTCCTGAATGTGTGTGCCTTTCACAGTAGAGGAAAACAAGACTGACTTGAAACCGATCAAACAAACTATTACGTTTATTTTATTGACTAACAAAAATAAGTACTATGAAAAAATAATGAATGGCTAATTAAAAAATAATTTTCATCTCCACTATAATCTCATAGCAAGATATTTCACATTCTCACAAAGCCCATTTTCTCATGTCTTTCTGTTGTGAGTCCTACTGTTGTCATGTCTGTTCTCAACCAATTCAGTCTTTTATTAGAGTCCTATGTGCAAACTGTACACTATGAATCGCTTTGTAAGGAGCATCTGCCACATGACTAAAATGTAAATGCGGTGTATGTGTGAAATTGAAGGTCACTGAGCACCACAGCTAAACAGGTTTTGCTTTAGTAAAGGAATAATTCTATAAAAAGCTCTTATATTATCTCTCTGCGAGGTGAGTGGGGCCAGACAATGGTAGAATAAAAGCGTAGCTAAGTGAGCAATGAAAGGGACAGTTTGAGCAGCACACGTATACACATACACACACATACACACACATACACAAGTCACTGGCAGCAGCATTGATAGGTTTTGAGCGCTGCTAGCTTTGAGTGCTAGTTCACCATAGTGTGTAGAAAACGAGCTCTTGGTGAGGTCTCATCTGTGTTTTGTCTTGTTACCATTTTCCATCAAAGAGCCTTCAGCATACACACATACACACACACACACACACACACACACACACATACGCGGCTAGTCGGCTCATCAACCACACTAAGTGAGCCTGTTTAAGACGCAGTGGTGCTTTAATGTGGCTAACGGCTGCTAGACAAGCTCAGCTGACAGACAGGGAGACGGGGGCAGCAGAGATGAGCGTATTATATATTTACCTACACTGTGTAATAGGCGTATGTAGAGGAAGGAGTGTTTTATTCATAAACAGATAACTGCTTTTGAACCCTTCTTACAGAGCCCATGTCAGCACTGATAACCATCCTAAGCTTCACAGTGACATTGCCTTAGGCTACAAAGCCACCTGAGGGCTTTGGCACAAACACATCATTTTCAGACTGATTATACAAAGAAAGAAAGTCAAAAGCTGCAAAGGAAAAAGGTCTGAGGAGAGCCGAGAATAGTCCCCTGAGCACGTGTTTGGATGTGAAGTTCCATTGAATTAATCTTTTTGCCCTCTCTGGTTCTCTGTAGCTGATCACCCCCCATGCCATCCGTGTGCAAACTCCTCCCAGACACATCCCCGGGGTGGTGGAGGTTACGTTGTCCTACAAATCCAAACAGTTCTGCAAAGGCACACCCGGACGCTTCATCTACACAGGTACTACCTATGCACGGACACTAATAGCAATAATTTACAAAGCATTGTACATTTGAAAAAAAAAAAAGAAGGATTTATCACATAAAAATAATCACATAAAAATGTCACACAGCAGCTTTAAGTATTATTAAGACAATATTTTTGCAGTGTCTACTGAATGTTACCATGTACATTATGCTGCTGCGCTGTTTCTGGACAAAATGTGCATGCTAAACAATTTAAAATTCAATATCACAACTCAATAATTCAGAGAAAAAACCCGACTGATCAGCAGAGGAAATGTGTTTGCCCTCTTTTATGAAGCAGGTAAAGGTCACGGGGGGGGTTAACCTTTTGATTAGTGGGATTATTGAGATTTAACCCTGTCGAAGACGTGATTTACAAAGGACCAGATCCACAAGGAGACGGCGATTTTGAACGGCGGGCGCGAAGGCATGAATAGCTTCATTGTTACATCAGAGCATATCGGTGCAGAGTTATAGCTATGTGGTGAATAGAGGGGCAGAGAGAGTGGATGTGAAGCGGTGATTGACCAATGCGAGGCCACAGGTCCTTGGGGAGTTGGTGAATCACATAAATCTGTCTGTAATCTCAACCACTGATAGACTTAGGCTGTAAGCCCTGGCTGGAATTGCCAATATTTGACAAAACCAAAATGGAGAAAGAGAGTGTGTGCGTCACATCGCTGCTGTGCTTTTTCTGCTTCTCGCGCGCGCGCGTGTGTGTGTGTGTGTGTGTGTGTGTGTGTGTGCCCTAATTACTGTGCATGGACAGACTCCATGTCCATGGGTAATAATTATGACTATGTTTGTGTACTTGAGGGAAAGGCTGCAATCGGCTGCCTTTGTTTGTTTACATATATGTGCGAAAGTACTCCAAGCACACACATGCAAATTGACAAGTAACTGCATTACTAAGACAGAGGGCAGATGGGTGGCCAGCCTTTGCCATGCCAGAACTGTCTAACAGTCCGGGCTCTGCCAAACCCATAGAGCTGTGCATATATGTGTGTGTGTGTGTGTGTGTGTGTGTGTGTGTGTGTGTGTGTGTGTGTGTGTGTGTGTGTGTGTGTGTGTGTGTAGGTGTGTGTACAGCCTTTTAATGTGCCAGACATGTTGGAACCGTATGCATAAACACCGTATCTCTTCCTAGGCCTCCATTCCTTCCCCTTGTCACATTCACTTATTCAAATCTGGCGTCTTTGGATGAATTTATCCCCTCTCTCTTTCCCTCTCTCCGCTCTCTCCGCCTCTTGACTTCTATGGAGTCACAGAAGAATCTCAACAGGTGAGAGGTAGCAAGAGGTCATCCACTGGGAGCTGAACAAACACACTGTGGTGCTGCTCGCCAAGCGCTGGCACCATCACAGTGATACAGTCAAGCGTGTCAAGGCAGAGATCCCAGCCCTGCTCTTCACATACTTCACTCCTGCCACCGCTTTGCACCTTCAACGGGTATTTCTACCTCTCCCAGCACCAGATATAAGCAGCTATGGGATAATCGTTTTAAATTCACCTAGCGAGGGAGAACCTGGGCACAATTTTGTGTCACAATGAGATCGATGACGGCATGAGCGCAGCATTTGAAGCAAACAACAATTGATAACAGTGGTGGGTGAGAAAGGCTAGAGAGGAAGGGGATTGCAGAGAGGGATGTAGGATTACCGTGGGCCATGTTGCCCTCCTGGGTCTGTTTGGCACCAGTTTGAGCCCAGTTGCCAGTGGGTACTAATCATGGAGGATTGGCAGCACCGCGTGGCAGCTGGCAGCTCATGCATACGCACACGCGCACGTCAACACAGAGCCGTACTCCCACACACGCATGCAGTCATATATTACTTGCGCATGCACGATCACACACACACTGAATTACATTGGGGACAGCTGGCATTGCTAATCAACTTCAGCTGAGGAGAGGGAAGCTAGCAGCTCGCAGACCTAATTAATTCACTACATACCCAATACTGCTGCTACCGCTCTTTTGAACAACACGTCCAACGCAAACACATACCTGTGTATAGGTTTTTAACACAACTCAACCCCCGCCCTCCACACACACACACACACACACGCACACACACACACACACACACACACACACGCACACGCACACGCACACACACACACACACACACACACGCATACCCATTTTAGCAGCAGTTCAGGAGGAGCAGGCAAACAGGACTTTTGGTACAGAGGAGATTCGAAGAGAAGCTATTACAGTAATGTGTCCTCTGTCGTCTCTGAGGACTCTTCTGCCATTAGACTTCAGAAAGCTCCAATTAGACTCATCAAAGGCAATTAAGCTCTCCACTGATAAGAATAAAAGAATGTTGTTTTTTTCTCATTCTCTGCTCTTCCTCTGTCTTTTTATCCCCTTATCCCACTTCTGCTCGTCTCCCTGCCCTCTGCCTTACCCACCTCTGGGGCTGACGGCACTCCCTAATCCACCCCCCTCTCCATCTATCCCCCTCTCTTTCTCTCTCTCTCATTATCAGGTCATGCCCCCCTCACCCTCCTCCCCCCTATCCTCATCCACCCTGTACAAATGCGTCTCCATGTTTAGTTGTGTGTCACCTTTTACTTGATTGCTGTCTTTTAAACATTCATCAGAGGAACTCCCTTTTCTTTTCTCCATACAACATAGAGAGATAATGCTCTCTGCCACTAGGCCCTACATATGTGTGTGTGTGTGTGTGTGTGTGTGTCAGCGTGTGTCTGTACGTGTTTGTGTGTGTGACACGGGGATGCTGGTCATAGATTGAGGGACTTGATGAATCACCCTTGTCGTTCAAAAGGCAATCCCTCCCTCCTCAGTATGCAGCCGCGTCTGCTTAGTGCTTCCGCTACAGCTTCTGCTGATATTAAAAGGCTCTGCTGGCTCACATTAAGGCCAGCTCTATGTGCACAGACATGCATCTGCACACACGCACGCACAAACATTAGGGGTAGTTTTTCAGCTCTGAGTGCAGATTAGGTGTGTGGGAAACATCATTCAGTTGCATTGAACAGCAAGGGAAAAAGACAAAAGTCAAGAACAGAATTTAAACCAGCTGGGAGGCTGCTGACATTTCTCTCTGCGTGTCTCTGCCTTCCTCTGTGCTCCAAATTAGTTTTAGGAGTGAAGGAAGGACTGTCAGTTGTCTGTCATTTTATCCACTGCAGACACTGGAGTGAAACACAGATGATGCCAGCGTAAGCGTTGCAAGCATGAGCATGCTCTGTCAATTTTTGATTTATTTTAGCCCTAATTAAGCTGTTCACACACACTGGGAAAGATTGTTCAGCTCAGATGGTGCCTGCGTACTTCAGACTAGTAATACATCTGATGCTGATTGTGTTGACATGATATTGGTACAATTTACCTAACAATCAATGAGAAAATCTGTTGACTATTTTTACAGATAGAGATTTATCCTACATCCATATCGCCTCCACTAACACACGAGTACATCCACACATCAGACACACAAATGCTGCACATAGTCATCTGGCAATAAAAGTGGGGTGTGACCATGAGCCGGTCAATTACTTGTCTTGCTCCTATTTGTGAATGCTCTCATTTATTGAGCTTGGGTGGAGGCCTGCTGTTGATTAAAACGGCTGGTCTCCAGCTGGAGACAGGACCAGCTGAGATAGCTGCACACACTAATGTTTACTGCGCACAGCCTTAGCATCGAGGAAATTCACACCTCTATTTGAGATTGAGATTAATTTTCTGCACCATGTGGCTTGTCTTCCCTCTTTAGCATGCTCCGTTCTTATTACAGGAGCATCTGGTCTATGATGATGATGTAAATGAATTTTGAATGTAGATTATTTTATACCCCACTGAAATGAGCGCCGTTCACCAGGGAAATTATTTCGTCTATTTTCTTATGTCTTAATTCAGCCGTGCACTTTTCTTCCAGATTTTCAGAATTTGCATTTTCCTAGAGAGGATCTGTGCTGTCAGGTATTGTTAACTGTCAATGTGCACTTTTTTGCAACACATAATTAGAGCTTAGGTTGTAGCATCCACACCCCCATTGATTGAAGAAGCTTCAGAACACCCCCACCCCCCACCCCCACCCCTCTCCCATCCATTCCTCCTCTGTCAGCCTCAGCCTCTCCCTTCCTTTAGGAGCAAAAAGCTCTACTCATCTGTTTTCTGTGTATGAATTTCCAGCCATGCATTAGTCTCTCTGACATGTTCAAGCGATGCTTTATTTAGCTTGTCGGATTCTGCAAATAAACGCAATCTCGGGGTTTATGGAAAAATGGATAAAAATTAGATTGTAAGGTATTGATCTGGATTGTGAGTAGTCAGTGGGGGTGTGGGAGTGT
>NC_090785.1:15932500-16032500 GCF_040054535.1 Antennarius striatus | reverse complement strand
TGTTCGTGTGTGTGTGTGTGTGTGTATGTGTGAGTGAATGAGTGTGTGTGTTTAGCTGGTTCCCTGGAGCGATGAAGCCTTTGTTATATTGGAACCAGGCTCTGTAATTGCTTATATTAGTCGCTGATCAACGCAGGACCACAGGACACACACATACATGTGTGCACACATACACGCCGCCTGATTCCTGACAGTCTTTTTATTAACCACCAAAGAAGGTGACAGAAAGAGATTCATTACATCACAGGCAAACAAAGACACACACCAGACTTAATAGAGAACACCCACATTTTCAGTGTGTTTAGTTTAATGTTGAAATATTCATGTGAAAGCGGGCTTAATTCAGTCATTTTTACTGTAGGGGAGAATCTTTCGTTTCTCCGGCTGCATTTCTGAGTTTGAACAGTTGGTGTTTTCATTATTGAGAATCAAACATTCAACATTTTGGGTTTTCTTTCCTCCGTCTTTCTGTTTCTGCTCAGCACTGAACGAGCCAACCATAGACTATGGCTTCCAGAGGTTACAGAAGGTCATCCCTAGACATCCTGGAGACCAAGAGAGATTACCCAAGGTACAGTGCTTCCACTCCTCTCATGTTTCTGTGCTCATGCTGTTTGCTACATACAATTATTATATAGAAATCTCTCTGAGTAACACTGGTCCAGAGAGATATTGACAACTTCTAGAGTTTCATAGCGTATATTGATATACATGGCACAAGGGCAGCACAACCTCACACACAGAGGAGCGACTGTGTGTTGGAGACTGGAGGCTGAACACGGACATTTTATCGTATGTTCATGGTCATTTTCTGCTCAAACAAATGCTTTATTTGCACAGTGGACACACAAGTGACTCTATTCATCCTTCCACTGAGTGTAAGGTCATTCGGACTGGCAAAGTGGGAGAGCAAAGCCACGGATGGAGAGAGGAAAAGAGAGAGAGAGAGGAAAGGAGGTTGAGGGAAGAGAGGAAGAGAGAGGTAGAAGCAGGTTAGGTGATCCATCATAGCTGTCCAGTCTTACCTCCTGCTGGGTCAGTGGATCGAAGTCAACCCCGGGTGGACTTTATTACTTCCAGCACACACACACACACAAACACACACACACACATACACACACACAAATGCTCATGCACAACACACCCGTGCACACACACACGCACAAGTGCGCACTCACGCATGTGCGCACACAATCATGCACACACACACTCTGAGAAGTCACCATGAGGTAGAGATGGAGAGCTCAGGTAGATGTAGAAGGAAGACAGAGAAATCACTTGTCCTCGCTGTGTGTCATGTCTGGTGGATGCAGGACTTGTCCTGTTGAGTTCTGGTCTTTAGCCTATCAACCCCCCGTATCTCTCTAAATATCTTTGTATCCATCCATCTCCTCACCTCCTCTTCCTCCCTCGCTCTGTGATGTCTCTTTCTCTCCTAAATGAACAGCGGTAGCTGGCAGGCCTGGTTGTTCATTTCAGCTCTATTGATTTGTGCCTTTATTGAGGTAATAACAGTTTGTTGACCACAATTCTCTCAACTGTTGGCCTTAATCATGAGGGGTTGGAGAGGGGAGCACAGTCGCAACTTCTTGTGCTCCCAATGTCCATTCAACGCCACTTTGGCAAAGCCTCTCTCTGGTTGTTCGTTGTTTTGTTTTTCCACTTTTTAATCAGGATTAAATTGATTGGGAATATAATGTATTCCATAGTGGCACCTTGTCTGTGGGGATACTTAATGACCCCCACCACCATCACACACATATACACACACACACACACACACAAACACTCACTGAGTAGGATATTTGCCAATACCTGTTCTGTCTCTGTATGTTGCAGTAAAGACACAGCGTCCGTCTGAAACCAGTCTCCATACGGCGCTGGGTAGCTCCAGACTACAATGTGTTTAGCTCAGGCTGTGATGTAGCTGGGGGTCTGGGGCCGGCTAATGAGTGACTGCCCTGCCAGACGGGGCCAGACTCTGCTCTGGATCAGGTTCCCCTTCCTGTTGACATCTCTGTGGGCCTGACTTTACGGGAAGAGACCCTGCGCCCAGGAAATGGTCTCCCCTTACAGCAGTAGAGCTGAGGAGGCAGCACGGCGCTAACCACATTTATCTGTTTATCAGAACGACTCTGGAGCGCTGCCTAATCGCGTTTAGCTACTGGACAGATCCCTCGGCTAACGAGAGGCTGATAGGTACAGACAGGGCACAGGACCATGAAAGAGTGATTAATAGAGAGAATGGCAGCAAAGAAAGAGAGGAAGACAATGCAGGTGAGGCCAGAGTGAACGTTAAGGGATGAAGAGACGTTGGGTCTGGAAGAGAAAGCGCTGAAAGGCTGTGAGAATCGAGCAGGAGCGTGTGGAAGATGTTGGGGATGAAGTGACTCCGACTTCACGTGTTCTCCCTGAACACCGTTACACTCCAGCTGCTGATCTGTTTGTGTCCTAATGCCTCACACTTCCCTCATTTCCCCTCCTCCTCCTCCCCTCCCTCCCCGTCATCCATCCATCTACCTATCTCACAATCCCTGGGAGGCATGGGGAGTCGAGGAAAAGCAGAGAGAAGGAAGCGAGGAGTGGTGCATACATACTAAAGAACCACTTACCTTCCTAGGGCCTCTATGTCTCTCAATCACCTCAAGCAGGCCTCCTCTCTGGTTTCCTCTCTTCCCGTCTCTCCCCCACCTCCATCTCTGCCTCCCCCAGATAGTGCTGGTAATGGGAGGTTAACACAGAGGCAGCGCTCCCATTATTGAGTGAATTTAGCACCTCGGACAGCGCTCAACAATCTTTATTGCTTTGCTGACCCTCTCGTCATGTCTTGGGCGTGCTCGACAGCCTCCAAATGTGCGTAGTTGCGTGCGAGGTTTCGCCTGTGCATGTGTGTGTGTGTGTGTGATAGGAGGTCTGATTGAAAGGCGGTGTGTCACGGAACAGAGAGCACACATGCTCCAGGGCTTGTTCACAGCGAGGGATACACTCAGGAGGGTATAGCACACAGCATGTGTGTGTGTGTGAGGAAGAGAACGAGGGAGAGAAGGGGATGGGGGTGAGGGGGTGCTGCAATTTTCTGGTTGTCGCGCCTCCAGCATATATCCTGGCCCTGGCACATTAACTTTTAAAAAGGGTTTCGTAGGGCTGTAGGTGTCTACATCATACACACAAATGTAACGACAGCCCCAAGTCACACACTCATACACTCAGAGGGGAGAAAGAATAGAGACACAGGGAAGAGAGAGGATGATAAGTGATAGAAAATGAGTGTAGAGAAACTGCAACACGATGGGCGGATAAATGTTTGATGTGGGAAATTCCACTCTGTGGTTCACCTGAGCAATGATGTTCTACATTTATCACACAAAGTGGATGCAGGGCTATTCACTTGGATCATTACCAGGGTTAATGCGGGGCAAGAGACGGGTGTGTCCCGGCTGACAGGGGGGAGTTGTATTGCCGTCAACCTGATGATATGTTGTGTTAAATGAGATTGATGTGTGATCATGTGCAGTAGATTCATGATCTGGCCGTGACAGCAGGGAGGAGAAGACGTGGAAGATGGTTGACTGATAAAGAGATATAGGCTCATGTTTTATTCACAGATAACAGTATCTTACCTCAGGTCTCCCAAACTGCCTGGTGAGTAACAAAGTACCAGGACAGGCCCATTTCTCTTCCTCTCCCCTTCTTCCTCTGTCTGTCTCCTCCCTCTCCTGCTCTCTCTGTTCTGCATTCGCAGCATAATACAAGATGTGAAAAGTAATAAAAGTGACTGAACTCGTTGAGCCATCACGCCCATGATCAATCCCCTTCCTCTTTCTGTTCCTGATTGCAGGAGGTGATCCTAAAGAGAGCAGCAGATCTGGTAGAGGCTTTGTACGGGATGCCTCACAACAACCAGGTAAACACACATCTACATCTCTCTTTAGATCAAATGACGTTTGGGGTTCAGACCGCTGGAAGCACCAAGGATGGCGTCTCTGCCGCATTCAGAGCAGATCTGTGACCCACAAACACACATCTGTGAATAAAAGGAGGAGAAATACAATGAGAAATAAATGAAGGGGGAGGAGAGACGTACAGGAGCAAATAATGACGACAAAGACGAGAGAGAGGGAGATGCAGGCTACAGCTTTGATGAGTCTGTTAATGAAACGTTCCCCCATTTACTGGAAATGATCCCACTCCTCCCAAGGACCACCGACAAAAAAAGCTTGCTATGTTTACATCCGCAATATCTAGAGGAGATCTCGCATTCTTGTGCGACCATAAAGCCCCGTTCAACACCAGAATTTCTCTTCTTCTTTACTCTCTCTCTCTCTCTCTGGCCTTCGTTGCTGATAACAGCTCCTTTTCCTTTTTCCTTTTCAGGAGATGATTCTGAAACGAGCAGCGGATATCGCAGAGGCCCTCTACACAACAGTGCCACGAGGGCACAACCAGCTAGCCAGCCTTGGCAGCGGCTCCGTCCATGCTGGCATGATGGCCGTGAACTCCTTCACTGGGTCAGAGGTGGCGCAAACAGCCAATCAGGGTGAGTGAATGCAACAGGAAACAATTACACTCTGTAATCATGGGAATTGTGGTGAGGATTTTTTTTTTTCTTTTTTTGGAAGAGGGGTGGATAGTTAAGATGAATAGTGCAATAGGGACATTTTATTTTTCATGTGGGAAATTCAGAGAGGGCGATTTAAGATTTAAGAGCACTGAGCAAATAAAGAGGATTCTGAAAATGGAGGGAAGGAGCAGGTGGATGGGGAGGCCGTGGCGAGAGGCAGGGGGAAACTTGAAAGGAGAGCGCGAAGGTAAGAGAGTGAGGAATGGAGAAAAGGGGAGATGCGGATGGAGTGCGATGGAGAAATATGAGCGGGTCCTGGGGGTGTGTATATTAGACTGGGGTTGGCCCTTGTCTGACAGAGAGAGATGTGGGTGCAGTCACTGGTGATTCATCACAGGTATCAGGAGAAGGAGCATATAGTGGATGGTGCAGGATCTGAATTTGTCTCAATACTTCCAATGAGCTTCCTCGCCACTTCCCCTGTCCTTCATCATCACCTGGAAACAGGGATAGACGTTAAAGAAACAACAGATATCAGCTGTGAAACTTCTGCAGCTTCCAACTCATAACAGATGAGAACGGGGGATTTCTGGTGCCTAATTATCAAGACAAGTTCTACCGCCGGAGCGCAGCCTCGTTGCCTGGTCTGCCTTTAGAGAGAACAAATTCCCAATGTTCAATTCATTTTTTCTTCCTCCTGTGTCAGCGTGTTGGAACTAAGATATATATTTATAGTCTTCTCTCCATCTTGTCCTCTTTCTGTTTGCTGCACCTGTACAGCATGAAGGAGAAAAAGATCCTGTCAGAAATACTGGCTTTATACATTATGAATTACAGGAGAGCTGCAGAGGCCCCTTGGTGTTAATTGCCTTATCAATACATCTAATTTTGGCGAGGAGCCAGTGAGGTTAAAGGCTTCTTGTTTTATGTTCTCTCATATCATTCTTCCTCTTCACTGTTCATTGCTTTCTCGCCCTGCCATATGCTGTCCAAGATTTTTCAAAATTTTCTTTTGGCTTTTATTGCTTTGCCCATTAGTTGTGTAGGGAAAAGAGCATTTGGCTGCGTTGCATGTAAGCTCCCTCCTTCGGTTTTGTTTGCCATCTGCTGTAGTCTAACACATATTCTCTCTTGATCTCCCTTCTCTTTCCCTGTCTGTAGGTTTCAGTCGGACAACAAGCAGCGTGTCCCCTCATGGTTATGTCCCCAGCTCTACCCCCCAGCAGAGTAGCTACAGCTCTGTTTCCACTAGCATGAATGGCTACGCTAACTCTGGCATGGCAACTTTGGGCACCTCGCCCAACTTCCTCAATGGATCTGCAGGCAACTCGCCCTATGCTAGTGAGTAAATACACCACATCCTGGAGGACGTAACAAAAAAATCCAGAGCATCCAGAGTGGAAAGATTGACTCACAGTGTTTGAATAAATAAGAAAAGGTATTTCTCAGGAAGTGAACAGAGGAGGTGGAAATACGAAGTGACACGTAAGGAGAAAGTCATTCAGTTCAGCTGGCTCATCTGTTTCTTTAAGAACAGAGTCAAACACAAATCCCCACTTTATTGGCCAGAGGAGCAAATCACCTAGATCCCCCACCCCGAAACATACACCCCACCACCTCTGCTCTCTGCTCACACACACACACACACACACACACACGCACACACACACACATTCACCCTCTACATTAAAGACCCTTGATTAAATCAATAAACTAATTGCTAGAGAAGCAATTCCATTCCAGTGCTTTGATTCCTGGGTGTTAACAAGTATTTTAACAGGCTCATCGGCCCCACACAGACACTTTCAATCAATGGCCCCTCGGCCTGCCTTTGTAGGTCCAATTTTCATTAATTGATTAGTTAGGCCCCTTCATAAATGGATTATGACTTTATTGCAAGGATTTGTCAGGAAGAGCCATAAAAGCTAAGTGTTGGATAATAACAACAATAAAGGCAGAGGCAGATATCAGAGGGCAGGTGAAATACGACTTGGCTGATTGTAAAATCACTGAGGGGGAAAATGCTCTTAGTGTATTACCCCACAAAAGACAAACCCAGGAGAAGTGGATGGATGGGATGATGTCAGGAGGGGAAAGATTTGGGTTGCTAAGATATCCCTCTGATCATTTTTGTCCCTGGATAAGTCTCAGAATTGTGTCCTCCATCAGGCAGCAATGTGTCTCATTAATAGCTGTCTTGTATTAACACTTGATGCCAGTAATCCAAGTATATTGTAGAAATTATGCGTGGAAAAAAGTGTTGTGTTGGCTTGTATGTGAAATCCTCATAAATTATCATACAGAGACTGGTTGATGATGAGGATTAAACTGGACTTCTGTGAAGTTCATCATCTGGGTATTTACCATTAGCAATCAGTCTTAATGGTGCTGACCTTTGAGAGTTTGAGTAACCAGATACCAAGTGGAGAAAATTCCTTGATTTAAAGAAATGTTTGAATAAATGTGAAAATTAAAGAAATGTGTTAATAAACGTGATTGACTGATTTGGCTAGCTGCAGTATTTAACTAGTTCACTAACACTGAATGGCTAGTATGTCACCAAATGTCTACATTCCTATCTCGACACAAATTAATTTCACTGTAAACTGTTTCGATTTTAGATTATTACGATGCGGATTTGAAGATCGAACTGGAACAATAATTCATTAAATACGGGAATACAGTGACTATACTACATAGATTATTGATTATTGTCAAGCAGAGGCAATCAGCCCTTTTTTAAAATTATTTTACTGTTGGAATTTAGTCCTTAGAGACTTGTGAAAAATGAAAAGAAAAAAAGTTGATATGAGAAAAACATTTCCTGTAAGTTAACAAATTCCAGGTACAGCGCCTTGTAGCCCTTGAGCAGCATGCTGACTCATCAAAACAGACTGATCAGAGAGAAAAATGCTTTGGGATATTTTTGGTTCAAGTTTCCAACTAAACACATTTTTGTCTTAGCTATGGAATATCTAATTGTGAGGTGATTGCTAAACAAAAAAAAAAGGCTGAGTCAGTTGATATGAGTCTAAAATATTATCCCTCCTGCCATTGTCCATTGACCAGTCCCTTTCTGTTCATCCCGTCTGCCCGTCCTCTGCCCTCGGCCTTCTCTCTAACCTTGTCTCCCCCCTTTCCATCGTTCCTCCCTGTCATTCTTCCCTGATGTGTTCCCCATGACCCCCTTATAACCCGACCTTTCATACCCCACTCTCTTCTCTCAGTCGTCCCATCAAGCCCCACCATGGCCTCGTCAACCAGCCTGCCCTCTAATTGCAGCAGCTCCTCCGGGATCTTCTCCTTCTCTCCAGCCAACATGGTGTCCGCTGCTGTTAAGCAGAAGAGCGCCTTTGCCCCTGTCGTACGACCCCAAAACTCCCCTCCGCCCACGTGCACCAGCGCCAATGCTAACAGCCTGCAAGGTAAGCAGCTAACTGGGTAGAATTTACCTAAACCAGCACCCGTTCTAACTACGCCCCTGCAGAATGGGTTGCTTCACTGGCCTGCGGTATGAGTAGCTGCAGATTGTTTTGTTAAACTGAATTTATGTCCTAAATGGAGTAGGCAAACTGACAACTTACTTGCAATATGTAATATAGTGCATTTTACCCCACAACAGATTGTGGGGAAAAGAAAAAAATGTAAATTAACAGACAGTTTTAGAAATTTCATCACACGCTCCTGGCTATATCAGGACCTAAAAAGTGATTTCCTTATACACACATCCGTTTCACCAAATAGAAAATATGAAACTAGAAAACAATATTCTGATATGCTGTAATGAGACCTTTCCAATTTGCAGAGCCTACATTGAAGCACAGTGTTGGATCACTATTTAAAATCCTCCCACACTTCATCAGTGAGGTCTTTTAGATAACAGCAGTGGTGCAAAAGTTACTGATGGTGAAAAAAATATTTGGAAAATTGGAATTAAAAACAAATTAATATTAGAAACACATTCTGCATGTTTAAAAAATTAAATGGAACTTCTGGTGCGGTGCGGCATTGATAAAGTGGTCTGGTGTTTTTTGCACACACAAATCAGACGAACAGCTGTGAAAAGTTATGTCCAGTTTGCAGAGTTTACACAGCAATACATTAGACAGACCCAGTCTGAAATACCCCCACAATGTAGGTGATCAAGAGACAGCAATATGATAACCCACAGATTTAGTGTTCTGGACTGGGAAGAACAATTTTGGGGTCATGCTACTATTGTAATTGTCGACGTTTTGTTCAGCCCTCATGCAAAATAGTCAGCCTGTTTATTCTAAATGCAGTAATTCTGAGCATGTCACAAATCCAAATTGCACCAAAACTGACAACACTTGGGCCCTAAGTGACATTTTTCGAGGAAGTCAATTACAGACAGACAGAAAAAAATCCTTGCATTGTAGCTAGATGATGTGTAATAAATTTGGATGTGTGCCCATATAGAAAACACTCTTTCAAAATAAAGTTGCTGTCTATACCTTTTCATCAAGCTTTAATCCTGCTGTCCTTCATATCATTATAACAAGTTCTCACTTTTATTCCCACTTCTTTCTGTGATTTCCCTTCCCTTCTTCCCCTTCACCCTCTTTTTTCCTTTCTTTACCCTACCAAACCCTTCCTCTCCTTCCTCACTGTAGATCAGTCTTTTGTGGACTCTAGCAAGTACTCATCAGCCAACGCTCTGCAGGGCCTGGCCTTCTCCTGAAGTATGATATGCTTTTCTTTCATTTTCTCTTCCTTTGTTTCTTTTAATGACTTACTATCCCACTCTGCCCATTCACACCACAAGCTCATCCTGTCTTACCCTTCTTTTTGTTTTTGTTTGTCACTCTTGACTTGTCAGAGAGGCTGCATGCCAAACCATATGTGTTCCATTTCCTATCTTCCCTTCCTGCTTCCTGCCTGTGCTTCATTTGGTGTCTCTGTATAAAAGTATTAGAGGGGGTTGGGGTGTTATGCCACCACAGGTCATTCTCTTCTCCCATTTCTATCCAGTGCAGCATGGTGTCTGTTCGTCTAGGCAGGATGTTGCATGGTGTTGAGATCCTGAGAGAGAGAAATGATAGATGGGAATTTTTATCAGACCCCCAAGCTAAGCACTTCCTCACTTCCTCTGTCGGTGTTGATGAGCGCTGACCATGATGACCCAAAGGCCAATGGCCACTGTGCTCCGCACAGCCACATGCACACACACACACACACACAGCCAGAAACACTTAAGAAATAACCAGGGAATTAGTGAATTGAAGAGAGAAAGGAATCAATATGTTATATGAAAGATTCTTCTTTGCTTTGTAAAAAGGGGGAAGGGAAAAGGGAGAGGGCAATGTGGGAGTGAAGAGGTGAAGATGAAGGAGTAGATGAAGGAAGGGCATGAAATCAGAAGGTAAAAATGTGAATGTGGCTCACAGCGAACACCTCATGGTTTCCATTCCCACATACAGAGATTCATCCCACCTTGCTGTACTTCTCTCTATCACAATCTCTATGTCATGGTTTTCCAAACAGCAGACGTTCATCGTTCTGGCATGCAGTGACCCAGGAAGTCTGAGAAAAGTTAAAAGACACTGTCGGTGTGCGCCAACTAGCAGAGAAACTTTTTTGTTGTTAGGAATGAAGAGATAATGAGGGAGAGTCGTATTTGCTCACCAGATGCTGGAACACATTTCTGTTATGTGACTGTTGTGATGACAGATGAAACCCAGCAATGACATGACTGACCTCTCTCTCTCTCTCTCTCTCTCTCTCTCTCTCTCTCTCTCTCTCTCTCTCTCTCTCTCTCTCTCTCTCTCTCTCTCTCTCGCTTGCTGGCACTCTCTCTCTCTCTCTCTCTCTCTATTTCTTATGCCTCCTCCTCAATCTTCCTCCCCCTCTTTTCCCACAACACAGCGATTCCCGGGATGATCGTTCCACCCATGTAGAGGATCTGGGATAGTCGGAGATTTGGGAATGTGGAGAGAGAAAAAGACACAGTAGCAGAGTCTGGCGAGTCTCTGTTATGCTCCGGAGCTCAAGATAAGACGCGGAACTCTGATAAACTCAGGCCTTTCCATTGGGATTTCATCTGAAGGGATATAGGGGAGGAGAAAAAAGGACAATAGGGACCTTTCTGATGTTATTTCCCTTTTGGTTGAATTAGTGTAGCTTCCCTGACACCACGTTGGATGAAGTGTATAACAACCGATAGTTTACCCAGAGTGTGACACTGACCTCATGAAAAGAGCATTTATTTATCTTTGTTTATGCCTATTAGATTTGGGTTTGACTAATAGAGGCCCCACGCCTTCATTCAATCCACAATTTGCACAAACAATACAGCGTGTGTTGCTTTGGCCATGAAGTTTGTGTAACCTCTGTCAAAATGGAAGATATTTCCCCTCGCTCAGCCTGCTTGCTTAAATCACATAGCAACCAACACACTGGCCACATGGAACTGGGGTCAAGGACAACAAAAGAAAATCAACCTTTAATTTTGCTGCTAATTATCCCCTAAAATCTAAAAGTGATATCACAAAAATGAACACACCAGAAAACATGCCTTTCTGTTTGTTTTGTTTGTTTGACTTTTATTAAAACTGTGAGGATTGAGCTGTTTGCAATATGCTTTCTGCTTGTCATGTGAAAAAAGGTGATGATTTAGCCAAAATTGACATTTTGTTTGAGTTTAGTTAAGACTTGAAAAGCCAGAGGATGTGTGCGTCCATCCAGCACTGTACTGAAGGAGTCTAGCAAATATCAAATTAGAATAAATGCGTGATATATGTGATATATTTTTGTATATAAAAAAATGTTGGGGTTTTTTTTTTTTTTTTTGATGGGGGGGATTTCTTTTCTTTTTTGCAATAGCTATAGTTTGAAATGTAAACATTAAATGTCTTAAGGCAGCTTCTCAGTACAGAGGATAGATTTACTGTGTGTTATCAATATCTCTTCTGATAAACATGAGAAACATGGATTTGGATTCAACAAAGGGATTCCTGTAAAATATCCTATAAATAATGTATTTATCCCTTGTATTTGTACATTGCCACTCACCCTCGTTTAGTTGTGTTGTGTAAGTTTAATACAGTAAGTGAACATATTTCACAGTGTTTTGTTTTCATTATTTACTGTTGTCTCTCACTATTTAAATGTGACATTTTTTAAATCTCTTCATGTTTTATGTCGATTCTTTTGCATCGGTATATCATGCTTTTGTTTGTTGATTCAAAAACAAGTCATTGTCTATTTTTGTATTATTTGTAAGTTAATAAAAAAAATCTTTTTTTTTTCCTTGAAAATGTTTATTGTATGGCAAAAAGTAGCATCTTATTCAGAGTATTTGGTTGAAGTAGATTTTTTTAAGAATATATATACACACATTAATATATACTGTAAATCTATATCTTTTTGTTTGAACTCGCTAAGGCTTTCAAATTGATGCTGTTCTTGAACTGATAATATGCATGGGTTCTTCTCTTGAGTGACACTTTCTTTTTTGTGTGTGGAAACCAAGAGAACTAAGAAACTGCTCTGCGTTTTTCTTTCTTTGAGTTCCTCTTTTTTCCCCTCTGTTCTTTCTTTTCCTGTGTTATTTATGCCTGCTTACATACTGTATCTATATAGTTCTTTTTTTCTGTCACTGTAATCTTTACCAGCAGTCTAGATGCCTTAACAATGCAAACACATTCTTCATTCAATCACATGTACAATTTTCTACCCTCACCACAACTGTATTGCCACAGAGGAATTTATGGGAACTTTGGGACAAAGCACAAACCCACTCTGTTTGGTGGTGAAGCCAGACTAGAATACAAAGAGCCATAATTCAACAATCACACACACCCCCATGTACTATAATACTGCAGCAATGGCATGCTTTGAAGGACAGCCACGCTGAGAAACCTGTCTTAGCTGTGCTCATCGCACTTCAGTGTTCACAGAAACACTTTGCGTCTTTTTTTTTCTTTTTTTTTTGGTAGCGATTATGTAGCTTTTGTCAATTAATTTAACAATTTCCTCTGCATGATGGTAATGTTTTTTCAATAACCACAGGATCACAACAGTGTGACAGCGGAGAGCTTCGTTAATTGTAGTACAAAGGGGTGTACAGTGAGGACAAGCACTGTCACAGCACAATTTTAATCTCACACATGGAGTCACAGTTCTGACTTCAGTATCTCAACCCCCAGTTCCTCTCCCTGTGCTAGCCTTTGGACAATACAGCTCCATTACGAGTCAAACCGAACAAGAACAAGCAAGGAAGAATGAAAGGGATCTCCCGTGCCCTTCAGTCATTTCTGTAGTCTTTTCTTTGTGTCTGCCGTGTGTCTTCAAGCTGTTGCTGGACAGAGAATAGGGCTTTTTTTCCCTCTGCTTTTCTTTTCTAGAGCCTGGTTTTGTTAAGTAGGTAGAAAGGACCATTTTAACAGAGGCGCCTGCTGACAGATGAGTGTTTTCCAGGCACTTGTGTGCTTGTGCTGGTCGGGCCAGGGGCAGGAGGGGCCTCACTATATCTGTTTCAAATGAACTACAGAGGTCTGTTGTCATACAATGGCTTCTTTGTAAGCAAAGTCTCATCCTGATTATAAATATTGGTAATGGGTGACAAAGTTTTGTATTTAGGTAACAAACAAACAAAAAAAAAAGATGCAAACCAAATAGCTGGTGTCTATTTTTTCCTCTGTTTTGTCTTTGACTGCAAATACACTGAACAGCTCTATGATACAAGGGAAGAAAAAAAAAATCTACTGTATAGATTGTTATTGTTTTTGATGAAATTGAGCTGTAAGATAACTTTTGGACTCTCACAATGTTGAATTAAAGTTACCTCTTGTCTGTGACTTTGTCAGTGTTCATTTTGTTGTTTTTTTAATGAATCTCCGCTTCAGATATGACATATCCGAAGCGGAAAGGACACGACATTCATTTCAACAAAAAGCTGAAAAATCAGAATAGGATGATGATTTGGGGTTGTTTTTTTTAATGGAAATATCATGTCCTAAGAGCTGACAGGCAGTTTGACAAAGAAGGGATGAGAACTGGCTAAGACTAATTCCACAGGTCAGAAACAGGCCTGCATCCCCTCCCCCGTTAGGCTCCTTTCTCTAATGAATCTAATTCATTAATGCATTACTGATGGCAGAGTGAACATGGTTAGCCTGACAAGTTTCCTCCTAAACATATTAGTTAATGATGATTTCAAGGTTATTAATTGCGAACGCACCAGCCCACCATAATTGAGTCATCATTTGCATACCCGGTCATCAGCAGAAAATTAATTTCTTTTTTATTTTTTGCATATCTAATTTAGGGCGCTGCGATTGGATTAGCTTGGGAAAATAGCGGATCCCAGGATTCTGCTGACCTCAACGTGTTCCAGGGTCTCAACGGTAACTGGAGGCTTCCGCAATGCCGAGGGGGAGGGGGGGGGGAGGACAGCAGACAACCTGGAAGTACTGATGAAATAAGGACTCATAAACGCTGTGTGTGCTTGTGTGTGTGTTTGCCTCCCTAATTACCCATAGTTTTGTAACCGTGCAGGGCTTTTTCGTCCCATATATATCTAATAAGAGAGTTGATAGTTTGCTGACAAACCATAAAGTGGGTTGTTGTGTGCAGTAAGAGGTGGGATATTGAATTATGGAGGTTACACTCTCAGTGCTGGGAAAAAAAAAAAAAAACCACAATGAGTTTTGATTAGTGAGCTGAGCACTGCTGCCATGTTGCACCGTGTAGCTCTAGGGATTCTGATTCCCCAAATGTGACTTGCATTGCACACACACATTCAAACACACCCATAAATCATAAATACATACACACAAAAGGTGAACCCATTTGCTCTTTGTTTCTAGCAGCTTTTTAGGGCCCAGATAGACTGGACAGTGTGGGAGGAGGACAATAGCAGTGGGAGGCTGAGGGCGGTGTGGAGCCAGCTGACCTCAGCCCTCTGGAGACGTAACATTAAAAGACGCTATTCCTGGAGAACTACTCCTCTGGATACCGACGGCAGAACCTTCTCACATCAAGAGAGGGGCTGCTCACTAGTTTCTGCGCTACTAGTACCCAAATGAAATATATTAATGCACATATTCCTCAACATCTCGCTCTCCTCCTCCTCCTCTTTCTCATTCTCCTCCCTGCATGGACACATAAAGGGAGGAAGTGCGGAGAGGCGTATTTGAAAGAAAAACAGGAGTCCCCATGGGGATCCCGGATGAAGAAAGGAAAGGAAAGAAATGGAGAGGAGAGAAGATGGGAGTGTGGGGAGAGAGGGGGTATTCAGAATGGAGGCAGACCTCGACAGTCAGCCAAAGACAAGGAGAGGAGAATGAATATTAATATCAGTCTATGTTGAAAAACAGTCACGATGGACAGATAAAGAGATGAAGAGAGGCAATGGGAAGGAAGTCCCATTTAAGGTGTGTGTGTGTGTGTGTGTGTGTGTGTGTGTGTGTGTGTGTGTGTGTGTGTGTGTGTGTGTGTGTGTGAGAAAGAGAGTTTGATTTTGGTGACCTTGTCACGACCAGTCTTGGTTAGGGTTATGGTTTGGCTGTTACTGCCCACAATGAATGGCAGTCAGTGCAAGAACAGTTGTGCAAACTTGTGTTTGTACGCAATAACATGCTTGCCAGTAAGACAGCTTATTTGAGTGCAGACCTCAAATGAGTGCACACTCACATTCAGGCTTGCACTCGTGGTGATGAGGGTGTGTGGTCGTTTCCCACAATAATTATCCCGATGACTGCGGGTGTCTGTCTATGATCTGTGTGGTACCTGTCAGGGGGAGCCTGGCTCAGCCTATGCTTTATATTCCCTGTAATTGCTGCTGCTAATTTACTGTGCGTTGGCCTAATGAGTAGGGAGGTGAGGGGCTGGAGTATGTAATGGATGTTAGAGAGATAGCAATAGAGAGATAGATTTCACCACTGGCAGCGGCGAGAGAGAGAGAGAGAGAGAGAGAGAGAGAGAGAGAGAGAGAGAGAGAGAGAGAGAGAGAGAGAGAGAGGGACAGGAGGCCAGCGAACTGTGTGTGTTAAGCAAGCATGTAGAACACTTATCTTTATTGTTCTACTAAAATAAAAAATAAAAAAGATAGACCACCCCCCCACCCCCCGTGAGCAGACACACACTCTCTTTCACTCCATCTCCCTCTCCATCCTCTCTCAGCTGACAGCATAGCAGCTACTGCAGCAAGCACATTAGACAAGCTTTTTGTTATGTTGACTAATGATAAAAGCAAATCCATAAATAATATAGATTATTTATTCCATTTATTCAAATGCTAATTAGAGTTGGAAGCAGGTACCTCAGAGAGATGGCCTTTTTTTTTTTTTTTTTTCCCCTCCCCTCATCTGTTCCGGTGCGGCCAGACACACCGACTGACATTCATACAGAGGCAAAGACAGTCACATATTAATGTCAGTCACACTTTGAAGCGCCAATGGTATCTTGTGATGGGGACACGTCCACCCTTCATTTCTCTCTAATGAGGTCACGATAGAGGCCAGTGGTTTCGGTAGACACACACACACCCATACGCGCACACACACACACATCCTTTGCTTTTACTCTCCCCCTGTGCTCTTCAAGAGCGCCGGATTGGCAGGGTCGTCTTTGATTGATGCGGCGTGGTTCTTCCACATGTTCTATAGCTCAGTCATTTAATTATGTTTCCTAAGCATCATTAAGTACCATTATATTCTATCATATTCTAATGAGAGAGGTGGCCGGTTGCAGGACAAGCTAATTGGTGATTAATGTTGTGTATCACTGAGAGACAATGCAAGATTGGCCATTTAATGACAAAACACTGTATTTAAGTGCTGAATATGTAAAAACACAAACAGAGGGGGACAGAATTAGTCGGACCGTGATTGAAATCAAAAACAAATATTGCCTCTTATGGTCTAATCTCACTTTCTTCTAGTCAAACATGCAACATAAACTCGTTTTAACAAGGAAGACTGTCAGCAGAAGCAAACAAATCCCCTCAAATAACAACTTATAATGGCACTTTGGCAACTTTACACCCCTTAAACCCGATCCTGATGATACACGATACACAACCAAAAGTTGAAATATTTTAGATCCACACCCACACCCACACGTCTTGCATTATTCTGACTTCTTCATCTCTTACCTGCATAACAAACATATTCAGACAATTCTGGAGTCCTTTGCAGTAGGCATAACTCGACAGCTCCCTGAGATTATCCAGTAACTCAGTATTGATGCACTGCTTCGCAGGTACGTACGCATATATGAATGCACATACACACACAAACACACACACACACACATGACACGGACACAAACATCCTCATCTGGTATTGACACAGTGCGCGGCTGTAGGTGTTTCCATTTAAGGTCAGTCGATTGCCTTAAGTATGTAATGTTAGGAGGGGGTCCGTAAACATGTCAAATTAGCAGTAATGAATGACCAGGCAGCGGCAGGAGGAACTGTCAGGGAGCACGCCCAGGACAATACATTACCCTGAGTTATCCTAGTCTGCCCTCCTCATAACACACACACACACACACACACACACACTCACACAAACTAGTGGGACCCATTCAGAGGTCACACACACACACACACACACACACACACACACACACACACACACACACACACACACACACACTCTGATTTAATGGGCTGTGTGGCTGATTGCTGTCCAAGAAATGAAGAAAAGGCTCAAAACAAGAAGTAGACACTACGTTAAAGTATGGAAAGTTCAGCGGGAAAATTTTACTTAAAACAAAGTTGAAAGATTGACAGACAGAACCGGGACGACAGAAAAAAAAAATTATGTGAGGAAAAAATGTATGAAAATAGATAGAGAGATAGATAGAGAGGACCAAGAGGGAGAGAAAACAAACTGCACTATTTATTTTTTCTTCTCAGTGTTGAAACAGGAAAAGGACCTCTGGTTTAATAAACCATGAATCCCTTCACAGAGGGTTTGTATGTTATTTTTCGGAGAAACAGATATGCAATGAGGGAAGGGGGGTGGGGGTGGGGGTGGTGTGGACAGAGAGAAAAAGAGGCATAGAGCAGTATGGGAAAAAAGGAGATGCTCTGCAACCATATGAATTTTGCTCACCCTCTCACCGACACACACCAGCCTTCATACAATCCGCAGCCAAGTTCCAGGCTGTATGTTAGTTTTGGGTTGGAGGTGTGTGGGTTGGGGTGTATGTGTGTGTATGGGGGGAGGGGGGGGTCACATCCTCCTCAATGTACGCTGGGAGAAAGACTATAAATGAGTAGTAAAATATATACTTCCCATCTGTAAATGATTAAATCCATCTCTTCCTCTCTGCATCTGACTGCTTGTGACTCACTGACATATTTGCTCTTCGGGTTCACCACAACAATACATTTACATCAGAATGCTATGAATACATAAGCAGAAGAAAACCGTCCACTTGAATCCTTAAGCGAGTTTTACTGTACACAGTGTGTATAGAGTGATAAATAAACATGTACACAAACATGAACCTACTGTCTTTGTATGTTGTCTCCCTGCCTCCCACCTTCCTCCCCCTTCAATCTCTCTTCCTCTCTCTCTCTTTCTCTCTCTCTCTCCCCTTCCTGTAACAAAGGTTACATTGATCATGTTTCTAAAAGAGACTCTGTATTTCCACATGGCCTTGCTGCTGATATGTTTTTCTTGGCAGGTCAGACTTCTACTTTTGTCATTCACTCAGCATATTTTAACAAATTAGAAACATTAGAAACCAGGATCGCAGCAATGTTTTGGTTTGGTTTCGAAACTCTTACAGTCCCCACAATTATATTTCAAAACACGGGTGAATTGTTTGACAGCCCAGCGGAATAAAATCCTCAAACAACTTTTTCATTAGAAACACATGCTCTCGCAATTAGAACCTAGCATTATGCTAATGTGTGTTTGTGCTGGGTCATTTATTGTAGTGTGACCTGTGAAGGCGTGCGAATGTGCACGGATCCGAGTGTGTGTGTCTGTGTCTATGTGCACAGATGTGTGTGGGGGTTTTTTTTTTTTACATGTAAGGGTGCGTGATTCCTTGTGTGTGTTTGTGTGTAAGGGACAAAGGGACACAATGCTCCACATTACAGCGTTACAGATGGCTGCTGTGAGTGGTTGTGACAGTGAAAGTGAGTGAGTTCCCACTCCATACAGATGTACTCTGAGTGACCTTACAAACACAGTGGAACTAAACCAGGCCCCCTGCCTTTTGCTCTGACTCTGGCACACACTGTCAATTCTCACTCAGCCCTTGCGGGGCACTAAAAAGTTGTTTCCTGCGCCAGGAATACATCAAGGGCCAAGAATATATAAGCACTGAGAAGGGAGATGCATAGCTAGGGTCCAGGAAAGCATATCTTGGACTAAGCAAATATTGGACTAGAGGATTAGTCGCTTTTGCCACCTATAAAAGCAAGACTGGTATGCCCAGGCTGAGTTAACAACCACACGGTTTTGGCTTGACCCTTGAATGTTTAACCTAGCTGCTGTGGACAAAGAGGATGTTTCAACAAGTTCACTTTATTAAGGAAAAGTGAGAAAAACTAGAAATGACTACCTTGCTGGACAATTTCCATTTCCTTTCACTAGTAAATGTAGCTACATAAATTATCAGGGGAACTTTTTTTCCATAAAAGAAAAAAGCAAGACCCCAGCTATCAGTAATACATTCTTCAATTGAATCTCTCCTTGAATAAGGAGCAAAGCCAACTCAAAATAATACTAAACTTGTGTAATATATTTTACCAATAACGTAACAACGGTGGAAATGAAGGTGAATGCACTTGAGTAAGAGATGGCAGAGGAGTACATTCCCAGTCAGATTAGGAAAATATATTCGATTGTTTTTATGAGTACAAATGACTTCATAGCTGTTTTAAACTAATTCCAAAGAGTTTACTTCACATTTCATTTTGGTCATCAAATCTACACTCTTTAGCAAAATTGCTGCAAAAAGAAAATAGTAGCCCAGTTGTCTCCTCTGTGGTACCAGCTCTACTCTCCTCGATTCGACTTTAAGATTAGATGCTTCACTAAAAGTCATTTCCCATTAGAGGATAGAACCACTGCAGTGTTGCCATTGCTACAGTGAGCAAACCTGATGTGGCGTATTCTTCAACATAACATACTCCTCTGCCTCCCCCTGGTCCTCCCTTCAGTTTTCAAACACAGGACAGGAACTTCTGCACCTCCTCAAGGCCAACAGAAAATACTAAAGTCACTCAAGTATCTTGGCTGGTTGAACATGGCGGCCATTGTTTTTGCTTTGCAGGATACTCTGCACATGCCGAGGACTGATAATGACACAGCAACAATTGTCTGACCATCAGTTATCTGTAATTTTTCACATGACCTGTTCTTCCCTGCCCTGGAACTACAATGTAAAAAAACTAGCATCAAGTATCAGGACCTTCATAGCTAAATGAAAATCATAAAAAGGCTAGCGGAGAGCAGATGACTGAGCGAGAGCTAAAGTAGGCGAAATGACACTTTGGGCAACTGAAATTAGACTTAAAAATTTGGATGATGTTGTTTAAATTTGATTTTAAAAATTCCATTGTTTTTGAGACAAAAACTAATATTAAAACTAAATTCTGGACAACAATGGATAAATTTAACAATTGCTCAGTAAAACAAATGCAATTTATTGCTCATAAATGTATGTAAAGAGGAGGACTCTCAAAATGATATTGTGGCAGCTGATATTAAAAATAACCAACTATTTATTAAATGTGTTAATGAGAGATTATATTCTCAACTTGCTTTACTCTTAGAAATAATCAAATAATGTTCTAGATGTAACATTAAAGCCACAGTCAGACAGGCAACATTAATAAGTAGTCACTTAACAATATCCATTAATACACATGTGCATGTGTGTGCATCTTTATCAGCCTGAAGCACTTATAATTCTGTAAGTGAAGATAATAACAATTAAGCTACATTAAAACTTCTTGATACATCCTTATTTAATAGTATTCAGAGCACAAAAACATCACTTAACATTATAGTGCTTTTATCAGAGCGACATTTATCACAAAGACAGCATGGAGAAAAGAGGGGGGGGGCAAAATGGAGAGATTGGAGAGGGGGAGAGGAAATAGCATGTTGTAGATAGGAGAGGCAGAGATGGGGAGTCAGAGGGCACCATGCAGCGATCATTCTGCTATGAGAATGGTAGCAGAATGATTTCAGCTTCAGTGTATATGAAATGTTGCAGGAATTTATTGTCTGTTAATAACAGAATTTCAACACGTGGGATTTGTTAAGAAATTTGAAATCATCTTGTCTGTAGTCGTTTAACCTCCCAGCTGTCCCAGCTCATTGAGGGGCGTTTAATAAATTCATATTCTCAATTGTTTTTACTTGCTATTATTTCACCCATAGTTTGTCACGTTTTTCAAAGAGGAGTCCAATTAAAAGGCATGAGTAGACAGATTTCACTTTAGAGTTGAGCAGAAGAGAGGTGATAGCACGGAGGGTCAAGCCTGTCCTAAAAAGTACATACGCATTTGTTTCTTGTAAAGAATTGAAAATGAGTTAATATAATTGAGCAAAAAGTGTTGATCTAATGGCCTAAAACTAGTTTACAATTATGAACAAACTTCTGATTGTCTTTTACAGGGAGGAGAGAACTGAGGTGATGGAATGTAGAAAGGAGACAGCATGGGAGCGGTGGAGCAGAGGGTTGTCCAACATGCTGTTAGAAGCTGAGTGAGGTGTGTCATCCTGTCTGCTAAATGAAAGCAACGGACAGTTGAACACAGCAGCTTTTTTCAATTAATTTGATTTCACATGGATCGTATGGTTTTGAGTAAAATTAATCAGGAAAAAAGTCCACTGGGGCACTTCAAAATGTTCATGTTACATTTTTAACATATTAAGTGAGTTTTGGGGGTCTTCTGTGGGTATCACTAAAGTGTGGGTGAGTGGGTTTTCCCCCTCATCCATCCGTCTGTCCATCCATCCATCAATCCATCCATCCATCCATGTATCCATCTATCGATCCATCAATTCATCCATCCATCTATCTTGAGGGAGCTCAGGCTAGAGTCTCTGACCTTCTGCATCGAAAGAGGCTGGTTGGTGTGTTTCGGACATCTGATTAGGATGCCTCCAGGGTGCCTACCTTTGAAGGTTTTACGGGCCCAGCCAAGCAAGGCCATATCGTAGATCCAGAACTCACTGCAGGGATTACATGTCTCATCCCGACTATAGGAACACCTTGGGAAAATGGTAAAAGTGTGTGTCTGTTGCCTCAGACAGATGGAAGAACATGCATGGACAGAGATATTTTAAACATCCAGGCCTCCTTTAGGGCCTAAAAGACAACTGAAAAACCCATGAAAATGGTTGCAGAAGGTGCTTTGTGGCTCCAGACAGAGCTGTACACAGTCTGACAGACCGACTCATTAGGAGTCAATTATTAGGAGAGATTGAATATTAGACGTATGAAAATGTCAGCAATCAGAACAAACCTTTGAAGCTCGCTCCTGATCTCTTCTTGAGACTAAAGGCTGGAGGCTATATTAGCCACACAGAATAACACACAAGAATCTCGGATCAAAAGGTTGAGTGTTGAGTTTCATTTACAGCAAAGTAGACAACAAGTTCTGACCAGGAAGAGGAATTTGGAAAAAAAAGATAATATTTCTGCTCCATGAGTTTTGGATCATTTCTAAACATCTATTAATGCAATAAAAGCTCAATACAGAAGTGATATAGTCTTCTAATGGAACGTTGATTTTCACAGAGTCTCAGTTATCAAAATAGTCACAGCACTGTTGATGTATTAAGTTTATAAAGTGAGTAAAATATGAGTAAAAGTCTACTTTAAGAAAAGATCATTATTCCAAATAGAGACGATTCCCCTCCACAATGAAACAACATATAATACTGCCCACTGGTGACACCCCTGATCATTTTTGTTACAGTCTCTTATTTTGCCTGTCTCCATTTCAAGTACAAATGCATTTTTAGGGGCCTGCGAAGGAGCGTTCCTCTGTTTTCTGTGATGTTCAAGCTGATTTTGATTTTTTAAATTTGTTTGCTCTTTCTTTTATTCCTCCTCCGAGCCAGCTTTTGTCTGGCGGTGGATTGTGAAATAGCAAGAATGTTTTTTATCTCACCCACAACATTTGTTTCCCATTTGAAGGATTTTGCAACAAAAATTCTTGGGAGGGAAAATGATGGTAACATGATGGTTCATATATAAGCTCTTTGCAAAAATACTCTACCTAGCCCTCAAACCAATGCCCATCCCCCTGGACGATTACTCTGAGACTCTCTCTCCTCTACTTCCTTCACCTCCTCTCCTCTTTCCTCTGTTGGTTTAAGTCCAAACAAAGTCACCTCATAATATAGTGTGGGAGAGATTGTAAAGTTTTCATTGAGCCCATGTGGAAGTGATTTAGCTGTAATCTCCAGTAATTGTGACTGTAACACAGGAACAGGCTGTAACAGATTGGCGTCATATTTTTTCTTCAGGGTCACTACGGGCTTATCTCAATATTTAGTGTCTTGCTTGATTGAGTTATCATATCACATTTGCCATTAAGAGCTGAGTGATGTCAACAAATGTAACCAGAGAGCATGAAATGTTGCTTTAAATCACAAAGAGAAAGGTTCTCGTTTGAAGAAAGCATACACATCAGTGTCAGCAGGACCCGCTGAGACAACGCTTTTAAAAAGCTTGACATTTAAGAGCGCTGTAAGAGCAACGGAGATGTAAAATGGAAAAAAAAACAAACGTTGAAAGCCGCTGTTACAGTCTGACCCATTGTAGATATGAACCTAGTTTCCCCTGACCAATGTCACACACTCTCTCTCTAACACACACACACACACAAAAATCAAGGGCACTGTGTTCGGTAGCTTCGGAAGTGTAAATGGTTTGTCCCCACGCATCAGTGACCCAACGCTGCTCCTTCACCTCCTGTCTCCTCTGTCTGCTCCTCCTTGACTCTGTCCATCAAAGTTCCACCTCATTCGCTCCTCTCTTCTTTGTCTCTCTGCCCTCCTCCTTCTCTCCCTCCATTATTTTTCTTTGTCCTCTGTTCATCATAGTTTCCATTTTTCTGACTCAAATTGTTGTCTCCCTGCTCCCTCAGCCCGTGGCCCTCGCTCACGCATCTTGATGAATGAGTAATCTTGTGGAATTGTACTCAGCCATCCTTGTCCATGTTCGATAATGGCTCATTTGATTCTTTCCTAGCCGCGTACGACAGGATGGCAGAGACTGAGAGCTGGGAGCCATGCAGTTATCAAAAAGAGCATGTCAACTGCGAAGCCATAAAGCCTACAAGTGATTAAAACCCTTCAACTCAGGGTTACTTCATCACAATCATTAGTCTTTTCTTGTCCTACCTTCTGGCTGTAAAACCCACAGAGCCTCACCCTCCCCATCCGTTAATAATATTCACTCTGCCTCTGATACATTAGCCGGTGAATGATAGGGCAAAGCCCTGGCCTAATTGCTTTCTTCTTGTAAAGTCTCAATTCATTTTTGCTGAGGAGACACAGAGATGTGTGTCTGTGGTGCACACATACATGAGCTGACACACACATGCACACGCACACAGACCCTGACATGCACACTTTCACATACTCACACTTACACTTATACACAACCCCACCTTACCACTGCCGTTTTATGATGGATGGGGCTGGGGATGCACAAGGGAGGAGGGAGAGAGACTATAAGGCTGTGTGTGTGCGTGTGTGTGTGTGTGTGTGTGTGTGTGTGTGTGTGTGTGTGTGTGTGTGTGTGTGTGTGTGTGTGTGTGTGTGTGTGTGTGTGTGTGTGTGTGTGTGTGTGTGTGTGTGTGTGTGTGTGTGTGTGTGTGTTGGTTGGAAAAGATAGAAAAAAAGGGGAGAGAGAGAAACTGAGCTGAGAAGCTCTGATTAACGACACAGAGAAGGGGTCCCAAAGGAGCTGGGGGAAGAGCAAAACTATCTAGGGCCAGCTGAGAGTGCGCAGTGAGAAAGGGTTTCTGTGTGTGGGTGTGTGCGTGCATGCGTGCATGCTTTCTGTTGGGGGGGTGGGGGGTACAAAAAACAGAGGTAGAAAAATGGGGGAAGGGATGGATGTTTTCTTTTCATACGTATCATTAAATTGATTCACAAACACATGGAACTCTGCATATCCATCATCATCATCATCTGCAAAAGGAGAACAAGCTTTATCCCCATTAGCCTCATCGCTGGATTCATTGCTTCCCTTAAAAAAAAAAAAAAAAACGACATGCATCCTTCAGATTAAATCACCTCTCCTCACCATTCTGCAGCCCGGGGGCCTCGGTCTTCTGTCCACAGCGCTGTCAGAAAGGGGAAACAGGGTGTGTGTTGCCAGAGTGTAGACCATCACCTCTCTCATTGCACATGAGAGTAGCGGTAATGGGAGTGTAATAGCACCTTAAGTACCCCGCTCTCACTGACACTGGCTGTATAGCATTACCCCTCGGTCAGACAGCGTGTGTGTATGTGTGTGTGTGCGTGTGGTGTATGAGGGGCTGTATGCATCAGCTTACGTGCAAAATTTACTTTGTTTCTCGAGTGTATGTGTCAATCCATTTGTCTGCTTCGGATACGTGAGGATGTGTGTGTGTCTCTGCTGAACAGAGGTCTGACTGAGCGTGTTGTGTTTTCCCTGAGGGTCGTCTGAGCCACAGCGATCAGAGAGAGAGATAGAGGTTAACTGACCAGACCTGAGAACCTCCACAGAGGGACCTGAGGGACTCCTCTCTGTTAGCTCCAGTACCAATCATCTGACACACACAAACACACACACACACACACACACACACACACAAACGCAATCAGAGGAGCTGAGAGTGTGGAAGGGGGCAGTTTGACTGATCCAGAGGGATTTACAGATCTGTAAGGCCCAAACTAACTTTGTCACTTTACTCACACAGCCATAGCCTTTCACATAGTATCCATTACCTAAGATCCGTTTGTCTGCAAACATCAAATAGCTTTACCTAACTCCTGTCAGTACTTTCACTGAGAAATGCCTCTTACTGATATGGAAGTCCTGTAAAGTGAGTGTAAGTTATATAGCAGCGTTCCAGGAGAGAGACTCAATGACTAGTCTCATACTAGAAAGTTAGACTGCATTTCTGCGTAGCTCAAGTAACGACTCCCGCTGAAGGACTGAGAGTGGCGCACTTTTGCTGGAAGTAAAGCTGGAAGTTGTCTTGTCAGAAAAGAGAGAGAGGAAAAGAACAAGAGTGTTTCAAGTGTGTGAACGTGTGCAATGAGGAAGAGTTGCAGGAGTTGGTGTGCAAACGTGCGTGGGTCTGAGCGAGCGTGTGTGGGTGTGGGTGCGTGTGTGTGTGTGTGTGTGTGTGTGAGTGTGTGTGTGTGTGTGTGCGCGCCTGGAAATGAATGAGAGATAACCATCACAGGCAGCTGCTGTGGTGAAGAGAGACGACCAGCACCAGCTAGATGCTGCAGGGAAGTGTTCTTGAAAACAACTCGGAATACTTGTTGATTCCATTGGTTCTTGCACATATAACATTGTATTGCAGAAATCCCCCAAAAATCTGAGCATTTATTCCAAAACAGAAATTCACATCACGTTGGAGTGGTGTAAGACTCACAGAGAGACAGCTTCAGATCATTTATGTAAGTAAAAGTAAGAACGTAAAAAACTAGTTTAAAAGAATTATAGTATGAAAATTCTAAAATTATAGGACTCTTCTGAAATATAATATATTATTCCAAATAATTCTACATACAGTACATTAACATGTTAAGCAGCACTTTAAATTAAAAGTTGGCGGTGTTTTTCATTTTCCTTCTTCACTACAAGCTCCAAAAAAATAAACAATGATTGAACTTGCTGATAAGCATTTTTTTAACTCATGCAGGTATACAGAATAATTAAAAGCAAATCATTGAACCAAACTCTTCTGACACGCTTCGTCATTAAAGTAAACATGGGCACCATCGTTTTATTTCAGTTAATCCTAGACATGCTGCATATCTGCTAAAAATATCATTGGCAACCAGGTGTTTATCATAAACACTGTAAATCGCAACACACACACACTATTTACTCCAGGTAAAATAACATTTTGGGGGGAACATATGGTGTATTGGTGTTTTAGAAAATTATTTTTCATTTAAAAATTATTTGCTTAAATGTGTTGTACAGCACTCTGTTGCTTTTAGGAACAACGGTGTATCACTATAATATCAGTTCTGGTGCAGTAATAGTTGTGGATACTGTCTGCAACTTGGCTTATAATTTTGTTCTTGTATAATTTCCAGTTTCAGCAGTATTTTAATTGTTCAGTACGGTCACAGTTAAATTGTGTTAAAGAAATCTCCATCATAGCCTCATCTGGTTCACACTCATATTTCACGCAGAGTTCTTTTTCTGTTTGTCTTCATGGTCTGGCACATTGTATAAATGTGGATCCCCGTGCACAGCCTCTCTTTGAAAAGCGATAGGACATGCTATATAAAACCCTGCCTGTGCTCACACACTTCCACACACCTGGTGGCTTTCCTGTTTTTGGAAAGATAAAAAATCGTCCCAGCATCTCTTTTCTAACATTAAGAAGAAGTAAAGGAGGTTTCAGGGGCTGCTAACAAACCATCAAACATTTTTGTTTGAAACAGGTCTCCGTTATTGTCTAAATGGCACGATTCGAACTTTGAGTAATTTAATATATAAGAATGCATGGCTAATCAGAAGTTTTATAGGTACAATTTCATGTGCAAAGTAAATCAAACTGTCAAACAAAGGCATTACGGGGAAAAAATGTAACTTCTTCCTGTAAAATCTGGTAGATTAAGAGTGTAGCTAAAAGAGAGAGAGAGAGCAAAGTAAAATACAAGTTGCTCTAAATGTAGACAAGTACTCGAGTAAAAACACTTCAGGCTGCTGCTGCAGGGTAGTGGAGCTGTTGCCTCGAACCCTACGCTGCTTTTCCTGTATGTGAGGAATGGTCATCTGTCCCTTCTGTAGAATAAACAGAGCATATCCTCTTCTCTCAAGTTAAATGTGACCTGAACGGTGACATTGAGAAGCAGACTGTTTGGATAGGTGATGGTGATATTTGTGTTTCTATGTGTGTGTGTGTGTGTGTGTGTCTGTGTGTAGGGCGGCACAGTATCCTGCTGCTGGGTAACATCTCTGTCAGGACGGCTTTGCTCCATCACCACCCTGCTTCCCATGCACACACGCACACAGTCCATCAGCACCCGCTCAGGGTTCATCAGTCGCAGCGGAGCACATGTGGCCGGAGTATTCTAAACAAAGCTTTATAAAGAGCTCAACTTAGACGGCTCGATGTGACAGTCAGGCTACTAATGATGCCTGGAGACTGCTAAATACGCCACTGACAGACCAACGGCCTGCATGCCATTCACACACACACACACACACATAACATACAGGTTTTCATTTTGGCATGCACCGACAAACTCTCGCAATCACTATGGTGGGGTGGAACACATGCTCAGAGTGGAAAACACACAGACGCACACAAACTGACACACACACCTTGTGCCCAAGGGCATCTGTCCACAGCCTAAGAGCTCCCAACTGTTGAGGAAAAACAGCTCAATTAACTCCGTGAAGGAACTAACGAAATACATCTATACACGCACGCACACACGCACGCCACCCACACAGATACACACACTCGGAATCGCATTGATCCTTTCCCAGTCTGTGGCTCTAATTGGTGTGTTGATGATACTGTGTGAGTGTGAGATCCTTCAGGCAACCACAGAATGACTTCCAGCTCTTTATATCTCATTTAAAGTTGAAATACACCCACAAACCTTCCCCAATTCGCATGTTACCAACTATATTCTACCTGATATATTTCTTTTTGAGATTCTTGTCTTGCGTCTAAGTTTAATCTAATTCTTCCTAGTGTGTTATAATGCCATACCTGAATCACTTTGGCTTCACAAAACAAAAAAAAAGCACCCACTCTGCCACCCCAAAAAAAAAATCAAAGCATTTGAGCACCATAAATATCTAATAGCGTGATGATTTTGCCGCTCCCAGTAGATTGAACAGTTGTAAAAATCATCCATCCATTATGTGCATGTCCATTAAAACAACGCACACAAATGCTCAATGAGCACCTCCAATTCAAATACACACAAATCCCCGTGCGCACACACACACGCAGAAAATGTTACAGCAAGTTATTGAGAGCAAATGGTGTAGAGTTATTTCCATAAAGGGTCTCAGTGGGTCTCAAAGATCTCTGCTCCTGCCGACTGGGAGCGATTTAGCGAAGCACACACTGGTATATTAGTAACTGAAGACGTCTGGGGACAAAGCTGCTCTCTCTAAAAACCTATCCCTCCACTGTGACCTCTAGAGCATTCACAACTGGGACCAGGAGGCACTCTCCATCTTTTGCAGTCTCACTTTCGCTGACGATCTCAGTTTGTTCGCCTGTTCTCTTTGACTTTTGGTTCTCTTTTTTTTTGGTAGCTTTTCTCTTTTCTTAAGAGGAGGGTTATCCTTTTTTATACATGTGTATATTATATTTTTCATCCTCACCTTCCAATCCACCTACATTCTACCCCATTTTCCCACATTTCTCTCATTCTCCTTACATCCACCCCCCCCCCTTCTCTCTCTCTTTCTTTCTACCCCCCCTCCCTCACTCCCTCCTTGGCCCCAGGGACGGACTGCTGATAGACTGTGTACACCAGCTGCCCAGGGGCTATTTTTAAGGAGCATTTGTCCTTCTCCTTCCCTCTGGAGACTGACTCAACCCAACAACATCTCATCTGCGCACACTCACATATGCGCACAACACACACAGGCATTAACACATGCACTCATTAGCCCATGAGCATGCATGCCCAACACTTTCTCTCTCACACACATCCTCTGTCCAAGGGCATTCTGTAAATGTGGGGGCAGCTTGTAGTGCCATAGCCCACTGTTTAACTGCACAGGAGCTCAGGCACTGCCCAGCCGGCCTCAGAGGGCTCATAAAACTACTCTCCTCCTGGGGCATGGCTAATACTCTCCCTTGTTCTAACCCTGCCTTACAATAGTTTGTAAAACAATACCGTAAAACACTGTTGCCTAGTATTGCGTCAGGCTGCTTTCATCGCTAAACACACAGGAGCCAATAGGGGCCCTTGAATAATGCATACAGGAAGTCGGAAGATTTCAGTTCCGTAGCGCCCTGTAAGCTGGAGCTTAGCAGGAGTAGTCTTCTTGTTTGTCCCTGCAAATATAAAACAGAAAGAAACACATATGAACTGCAAGAAGAGTCATTTGATTTTCAGAAACAATGAAGGAAAAATTACGAACAATGTAATTAGTCTGTTCACTGCTGAAACAATCCTGGAAAATTCTGAATTTATCTCGATTTTCTTCTCATAACCTCGGTAATAATTGTAAAGGAATTTGTTAACAAGCTACTTAATTATGTTCAAAGAGTCAAAATCTAGGCTGTGCACCTCACTTTAGTGTTATCTTCAACTGCCGCTGCTCAAAGCAAATGTAAAATGAATCAAATGAATCCTCAAACAACTGTTCCAGCAACCTCATTAAGACATTATTTACTTTCATCGTTAGCCAAAGAAGAGGACACTAAAAATCTGTCAGCAGCCTGAAACGCCTGCTTGAGTGTCTGAGCACTGCTTAATTGTGCCATTTATCAGCCCAAAAAGCCTACACACTCATAAATAAACACAATGCCCATGCAAAGGAATTATAAAAATGTCATGGCAAACCCACAAGTGAGGCCAGTGTTGATGCATATTAAGCGATTTAGTCAGTGAAGGAGTGGAGCAAAAAATATGATGGTTAATTTAAGAGTCATTAAAATTGTATGAATGTGCATTGCGCTTGCTTTAGAGTGGGATTTTCTCTCATCGGTAATGAAGAGGGAGAAAGAGCAATACAAGTTGCCACACATTGTGGTCTATAAACTCACTGATTGATCATGGTAGAGGCAAGCGATCCTGAGAGGGAGGCCCAATCAATGTTTCTGAGACTACTGGACTAGTGTGTGTGTTTGAGCACATGTGGGTGTGAGTATTTCTGTATTTATGTGTAGATGCATGAGAGTCTTTTATTGTGTATGTTTACAACCTTTTGAATTTCTTGCATATTGAAGAGTGTGCGTATCTGTGTGTCTGCGTGAGTGCATGCACATGCGTGTGTGTGTGTCTGTGTGTGTGTGTGTGTGTGTGTGTGTCTGTGCGTGAGCATGCGCATGTGTATGTGTGTGCTTTTCTTAATTTGAGGAAAGACAATGTTCTACATTCCACAAGGGATCAGAGTCATTACTGAAGCAGAAACTCAAGCCTGGAGGCCACGGCTCTGCATGTAGTGCGAAAAGATCGAGCTAGTTTCTGGCTGAGACGTGCTGTAGAACACACAATCAACCATTACCAGTGCCCTGCAGTTCAAACCCCGCTACCACTTTAGTTCAGTTGGGAAACACAGGTAAAGTTGAAAAAGCAAACAAGCATCTCACTATAGAAACTCTGAAGTTTGGGTAACTTGGGTAATTTCAAATAAAATCAAAATGAGTGTTGAGTGGACATTTGTGAGGGGAAATGAAAAGAGAAATTGTGATGTATGATACGGAGCTAAGCTTTTTGACACCTCTTTGAGGGACATGGCAGCTCTGAAGCCCTCTGCTGCCCTCTGTTGGTCCCTGAGCTTCACCCACTGTGCCCACAGTGCACAGGTATGGACATATGGCAGCTGTCTATCACCACATTAACAGGTGTGTGTGTGTGTGTGTGTGTGTGTGTGTGTGTGTGTGTGTGCGTGCGTGTGTGCGTGTGTGTGTGTGTGTGTGTGTGTGTGTGTGTGTGTGTGTGTGTGTGTGTGTGTGTGTGTGTGTGTGTGTGTGTGTGTGTGTGTGTGTGTGGTTCTCTCTTCTCCCACTACGCTCCTCTCTCTTTGTCAGCCCCCCTCCTGACACAGAGCAAACACAGTGAGGCTGGGGTTAATTTCCCCTGCTGCTGACAAACACAGGTCATTAGCATAGCTCACATGAAGCTATTGTTCCATCATAATAGATAGCAATCAGAGGTGAGGTGTGACAACGACTGCTTTCACCTGATGCTTCACTGTCTATCAGTGCAGCTTTCTTTACCTCTCATTATTCCTATCTCTTACGGCGAGTGCCATCGCTACGTGATTTCCTCTTACTTGCAGATATATTGTACATTTCACATTAATTTGTAATTTATTTTTTTTACTCCCCCTTTTTCCTGCAGTCTTAGCTAGTAAATTAAGCATGACAGAACTGGGTTACGACAGCTTTATAACACAACAGTTAATATTTCCATACAGCTATGAATCTGTTTTCAAATGCACATATATAACCACAAGCAAAATGTAACACATATATAGCTACTTCCTCTATGCTTCTTTTATAAGGATTTTGTTTTCTGTATGCATTCACCTATTTACTCACTTCCATTCAGTCACATTTGAGACCTTTATTCCTGGTCCAGGTTTCTTCTGGTATTATCATGCATCCTTTCAGTGGCAACAATAGGTTTCCAGGACCAGCAATCACAACATTCTTGCGGACTTCCTGTATGCCCACAACATGGCATAAAAAGTGTTGATCTTGATTGACACCACTGCCTAAGTGTAGAAAAAATATGAATATTTACAGTATTAGTATTAGTCATGGTAAAAATTCCAGTCACATCACATACATACGCTTAAACCAGCCTTGATCTATAAACAGACTGAGAATGAGGGGCCTTGATTGGCTGAGAGAATGATTGACAGCTGAACGAGTGGAACCTTTGAATGTGAAACTCAAAGGAAATATGGGAAGAGTGTTTGTGCGGGTCCCAAGGGGGGAAAAGCCTGGGTTTCTCACACACACACACACACACACACACACACACACACACACACACACACACACACACACACACACACACACACACACACACACACACACACACACACACACACACACATTGTGATCTTGCTCTACTTTGGGCTGTGCTCCACATGAAAGCATTGATGCCTCCTGCTGTTTGAGACGAGCTGTGTGTTACTCTTCACTAGAACATACAGGTCTGTATATACAAGTAGATGGACCTGACTGTGTGCAGCCCAGAGCAGGTGAGATTACATCCATCTACCGTGGACATCAAAGTCTTTTTCTACCTCGTATATTTCGTTTTCTTCTTCTTTTCCTCTCTCCTTTTCTTCTTCATCATCGCCATTATCTTCTCCACCTCTCTCTTTCCTTTCTATCTCTCTCCTGTCCCAAGAGAGGAAAAAAATTGAATGAGTTTCATTCACATCCTTGGATGCTCCTCTCCAACACAGCGAAAGAACAATTTTTGTCCATTCAGTGTTAAGTATGAGTTAATTTTTATTATTTAAAAAATATCCAGATGTTTTACCTAGATTTTAATTCTGAGAATTTTCCCAATCATTTTTCATTGTGACAGCTTGCTCCTGACTCATCATTCTCTTAATAATATTTAATACAGAAAGCAACGGAACCACCTTGTTTTACAAATGGCTCTCCACAAATGCAGAGGCACTGTGCCCTTGACTATCCCCCTGCTACAACTAAGTCTTAGCCAATTAACAATGTCTTCCACTAGGTCTACATAAACACTCACAAACACAAGCACACATGAACTCACACAAACCCAAAACCTTGCAGCTCATGGGACTAAACCTCATTAACTGCTCTGAGACAGACACTCTCTCTTTAATCAATCCTTTTCTAAGACTGCATGCGCATGGAGAGACGATGACAATACAACACAAACGCACACACACATATACAAGTATGTGGAGAGAGAGAGAGAGGGAAGGGGGGGGTGCTTATATACATTCACACCCAGATCTCCCAGAGAGAAAAACATGGTCATTTTCCAGGGTGATTCAACTCCAAAACACCCTAATTACATCGACAAAGCCACTTTGTTTTGGTGCTGGATGAAATGTGAATGATTTAGCATATTATTATTATGCCTCTGAAATATTAACCAACCCCGAGGGACTTCCTCTGCTCTTTTAAATATATGCAAATTATTTTATTTTGGTTTGGTTTGTTTCCAGTGACTTTTGTGAATTGTGTTTGGATAATTAAATGAGTGCGTGCAGATGTAGAATCGCAGGCAGTGCCTACACGATGTGATGATCTGCCAAATTAGCATACAAAGTAGGGATGTTGCACCTAGACTGCTAATCGACTAACTTTTGTTTTCATTTCAACCTTGACCTATTTGAAGAATCCACCCAGCGTCTGGCCTTGCAGTAGGAATGTAAACACTGTTCCCTGACTTTTAATTGATAAGACTCATTTGATATTGTCCTTCATTCGAAACGCTTCTCGTTTTGCTCATGTCAGGCTCTTTCAACTGCGTCTATTCTCCTCTCTCTCTCTCTCTCTCTGTGCTGTTTCACGCAGCTCCACTTGATAAATGTTGTACTGAGGGATCTACTACAACAGGCGATGTGGTTCTACACTTTCTTTGCTTATCCAGATTAGTGGGGGAAACATTCTACTTCTACGTGAACCTGATACGATCACCTCGTCTTCCAGGTTGAGAGAGAGGTTCTTTTAAATGACGCAGTGGACCTGAACAGTTGATGTGCAGAGCGCCAACATTTGGGCTCTGTCTTCCTTCAGTGATTGCCTTGTGAATCCCTGATGGGTTCCACTTCGTACACAATCATTTCCCTAACATGCTATAATTTGATTCTATTACTCTAACAACAGAGCAAACAAATTGCCAACATAATTTATTGTGCCAATAATAGCAAACACAGATGTGGTAATGGTTCTGCAGCTTTCCAACCCCACAAATGAATAGATGAAAACCAAACTGGATAAAATTGTTAAAATACATTTATGAACACCCAGACTCAACCCAGAGGTTTTATGTCACAAATCTTAACAAATGTATTATATCCAAACATGCACGATGATGGTCTGCGCCTCCATCCCACCCATGTGCTCCCTCCGGACTCTACTTTCACAACTTCCCACAGATTTCTCCCAGTTTATCGAGATGATTTCCTGAGAGGAGGTTCAAGACACAAACAACATCCACGTATCGCCACAGTAGTGTTATCTTTCCAAATACACCCTTTATCTCACAGGCCCTCTGCTGTCTCTCTGTCCCATGCGTTCTACCTCTCCATGCGCTGGTGTTCTGTTTGCCCTCTAAAACCCTCTGCTCTGTCCCATTTCTCCGATTGCCTCGGGTCCTTTTTGACACCCCTGGCACGTTAATGGGCCAATCAGAAACACTGTCCTTGAAAATCTCTCTCTGGCTCATTTTCATACACCACCACCCCCCCTCCCTTTCAGATTTACAACCTCTGCTGCTTACAGCTCCAGATGTTTTGTACTGGATTTTACTCTGTGTAATTGCTAATTCAATCTGGTTGTAAAGGAGCAGATGCTCTCAGGACTTCAGGATACCTGTGTGTGCGTGCGTGTGTGTGTGTGTGTGTGTGTGTGTGCATGCGCGTGCGTGCGTGTGTCGCTCATGTGCAAAGCAACAGGATTTACTGTAACATCCTGTCTCATAAACATAAGCCTTCAAAATTACACCTAGCTCATTTCTCCATGGAGGAATATCACAATAACAGTTTTAAGTTGCAAAGTATTGCACTTTGGCATCGGTTTCCATTATACAGTAAATTACTGTCATCCTTAAATCAGCACCACTGATGTATGCTAGATTAGCAGTGGGCTTTGAATGTCTTAACTGCGGTGGGAGCCTCTCTCATCAGCCTACTTGTAATTTTTTTATTGTATTCTATCACTTTTGTCACCAGGGAAAGTGACAATCTTCTCCAGTTTAGAGAGAAAAATAAATAGACTGGTTATCCACAAGAATGTTAATGCTACTTTGGTCCCATTAGGAACATCTGCGTGTGGGGTTTGCAATCACAGTGGGTTGTCTGTGTAGCTTTGAACATGTGACAAGTGCCCTCACTGCTTTAGCATATTCAATATCCACATGCTGTGTCAGATCTGCACAGTCAAAGGCATCTATGTGCTGCACACAGTCACATAAACACAGAAAGACATTCTTACACACATTTACATCAGTAAATGCACACATACAAGACCTTACTCATGCCCACACACACACACACACACACACACACACACACACACACACACACACATACACACACACACACACACACACACACACACACACACACACACACACACACACACACACACACACACACACACACACACACACACACACCACAGCAGACCTGCCATGTGTCATGGAGACAGGGGTCAGATACTGTGTGATGTGTGTGGGGGTTATATCACTTGGGAAAAGGACTACAGATCTCACCGAGGCTGCAAGAAGGCCAACAATAACAGCCTGAAATATAACAGCAGTGAAAGACCCCAAACTCTGACAGGACGAAAGATGGGCCCCAGTCAGCCACTCCACAGATCAGAACCTTCTCTGTGGGCACAAAGATGGGAGTGGAAGTGGTAATTCATAACTAATGTGCAAAACAAAGAACATTGTCTTCTAGTGATATTGAAAAACTGCTAGATTCAAGAGATTGGAAGCACATGTTTGCAAAGAAAGAATAATAGAAGCATTTAAGTGGTTGTGGCTTTTTGTACACATACCAAAGTCAAGATGATGTTCTGACCACATTTGTCAAAGGAAATTCAGCCATAGTCTCAGCACCTAGTTGATGCACTGACTGTCACACATGCTCTCTCTCTCTCTTTCTCTCTCTGTGCACAGACACATACACATATACAGAAACACACTCACCCCTGTGCAATACTCAAGAATACACCAGAAAAGTCAGAGTGCCCCCTGCTGCTTGTTTTACAATGATATTTTGCTGATCAGGCTTCCCTTTTTCATCTCATTTCACCTCTGAAGTTGCGTGACAACTCCTTCTTAGTATCCAAAATTGATGATCAACCAAAAATGGATGTGGTTAAAAAATATCAACTATCAAAGAAAGGCTGACAATATTTCCATATCCAACACGAGTATAGACGAGGACGCTTTTGATTCTCTCCTCCTTAAAATAAAAGCTCAGCAAATTTTTACTTTATGACTATTGTGTGAGATCAGTTCTCTGCAGTTACATCTTCTGTCAGTTTCATCACATGGCATAGCACCGTGCCACATTCAAAACAGACAGCACACACACACACACACACACACACACACACACACACACACACACACACACACACACACACACACACACACACACACACGCATCCTATACACAAGTGTAGAGAATTCTGATCTTTAACGACACAAGAGGTTTTTCAATCAGACCTTTGATTGAATACTTTGCCATCCTCAGCACTCACACACTCACAAATACACGCACATAGTTGACAGAGTGTCTCAAGCAACATCATTTACCACTTAAGCCCCTCCCAAAGGAGCGTGCCATCCCTAATGCGTGGCAGATAGGCTGATAGCTCAGGTTTCTGTCGAGGAGCGCATGTCAATCAACAGCTCATGTCAACGTCACAGAGGCAAAGTGTTTCTGAAAGATCTTTTACTGAGTGCCTTTCCATCCACCCCCTTCCAATCCACACACTTGCAGTAAAATCCTCTTACACATACACAAATACACACACGGCCATTTCCATCTCAGCAATCACTTGTCCGAAAGATCTCCTCTTTGGACGTGTAACAGTAATTGAGGTTGCTCCCTTGGGTGAGGTGCATTCTGGGCCTTTAAGTGCTGTTTCTTGTTTTCTCTTTCTTCAAATGGGTTGTATTTTGGCTATTGTGTTGTTTCTTTTCCCCTCTATAAAAGTGTAAGCCATGGGCCATATTTACACGTATCATTAGAGAATAGAGACCAACTCAGATGTAGGGCATCTGGAATGTCAATCAATACAACAAAGAGTCTAAATACTTTTGGTACAAGAAAACTCACAGGAGGATCAGAACAAAATTTTGGATGAATGGACAAATCTGCCTTTACAAAAATGAACGATTTTTTTTTCAAACTCATCAACCAACTGTGGCAACCTAAGATGACAGTCAATCAAGACTGTAGCTACTGAAACATGAATTACAGTCAAGGGTGCTCGCCTGTTATGGTGACCCCTCTGCTCACCACATCAGACCTGGCTTGAATACATGCTGCGACCTTTCTGTGCATTGATGACGTTGTCTGTCCAGGAGAAGGAGTGATTGATCTGGATTGACACAAACAGCTCGTGCCCTGCCTGGCCTGTCACACAGCATCACTGGGTCACTGTAGCATGGCTGAATGCCCGATGAGGAGGGATGGAGAATACACAGTGGTGACCTGATGCTGATGACCACGGCTGCAGTTCGACAGAAAACTGGAACAAATCTGGACAAAAGAAAAGGCCTTACAACAACACACAATCAGCAGTGAATGCCAAATTGATGTTGCTTCAAAGAGTAATAAAAAATGTGGACACGATCGATTTCTACAGTAGAAGAAAATATCAGTACTTGTTATCATTATCATCTCTAATGAGGTTCTGTTACAAGTTTTTTCCCCCCTTTTTGTTTCTAAAGAGAAACTTTAAAACATGACCTGTTCTTCAATTTGATGCTCAAACTCTGGCATGTTTATATTATTTCTTCTTATTACTTCCTGCTGAACAATTACAACTGCATTAATCAGTCAATACCATTAATACCCACCCAACGAATACAAACCACACCCGATCAAAATCTACTTTAGACAGCATCGTGGCTCAGAAACACGTAAAACCTGTCCATCATTTTTGAAAATCTGATTTTATATTTTAATCGATAATGATTTTTACCTCAGGTGTCCTTACAGGGATGGGAAGGTTTTCATGTTTTCTGATGAAAGGGCTAACTATTTATGTGCTTTGATCAACATACAATTGATTTTAAAAGCGTTTACCAAGCTGACAAACAGGATGGTTCTTCCTCTATTTAAAACAACCGGTGCTTATGTGTCGGTATCATTTAAGAGCCGCGCTCCCAGCGCTGTTCCGCATGCGGTGACGTTCAGCCGTACTTCCCGTTTCCGGTCTGCCGGTGGTGCGTTTGCGCCTCCTGTCTTGAAACGGAGGTGAAGAGTTTACTTTCCAGTACAAGAGTACAAGGTTTGGTTTCGGTGTTCGTTTGGAGTAGAGGGTTTGTCAGGGCACAAAGCCTGTTTTCACTGATCCAAGATGCTGAACATGTGGAAGGTTAGGGAGCTGGTTGATAAAGCGTGAGTATATCCCAGACGTTTAAAGTCCGTACGGTGTTCTTTTTTCCTGTAGTCTACCTGTTTGAAGGAGACACGTACCCAAAACTTTGACGTCACGTTACTCTAACAAGTTAGTTAGCCCGTATGCTACTAGCGACTTATTGAGCTGAGCGGTTAAGCTGTGTTTCTAAACTGTAAGAACCAATTGTTTGTCACGGGTATTTTACTTTGTCTATAATCAGTGCGAGAAAACATTTTTTCTGTTATAAGGGCGCTCGTGTGCGCGTTTTTTTCCCGATAGTGCAAGCTAACACAGTTAGCTAACAAGCTACGCTAACATGGTGTTATCCAGCCTCTGGCTAGGCAGCTACCAGAGTAGGCTAGCCAGCCGAGCTAGTTTGACAGCTCTTGGAATGAATAATAAGTAGGGAATGTTAAAGTTCTTTTCGGTCAAAAAAACCCATTGTCAGACAATTTTGCTTTGATTTTTTTTCTTTTGAGTTAGTGACGATGTTAGAATTCACTAACAACTGAGTCAGTTGTTAAACATGACAACTAATCCTTCTTATTTGTTGAGACACACGGTAGACCGGCTAGAGGAAATTGTTGGATTTATAATGAATTAAAACGCAGTATATCGAAAAGTATACTTTACCACAGATACCCGAGATATAGAAGATCTTTTCAGCGAGTTAGTTGAACAACTTCTGCCACAGCTATGACAATTTGAATTCAGGCGCAGGTCAGGGTACATATTCATTGACCTGTGAACCTGCATAGTTTTTCAACTTGTTGATAGGTGTCTAGTCTCTGCAAGTACAGACGGATGATTATGTTGAAAAATGACATTGTTTATGTGCCATAGTCTCTTCAATCCCCCTGACAAAAGGTGCAAACAATATGAAAATCAATATATGTCCACCCATAAAGACATGTAGCTTATGTTGCTGGCAGTCCAAGTACTACCTGACACTGTCTACTCTCCAGTACTGAACTTAAGCAACTCCTTGGGTATTATGCATCTTTTGCTCTACTGTAAACTCTGTTTTACTTTTAGCTGCAGAACAAATATGAACATGCTGTCTTGTACTGCAGAGCTGTGACAGGAAATTGTGTAATATCAGTGATTCAGGGTTCAATATCTAATTTCGTAAGTCCATCCATGAATCCACTACTTGGAGTGTTACTCTTTGGACATGGTCTATTCAAGAGAGAGAGATTCAGAAGAGTTTTAGACCAAGAGAGAATGAAAAGGAAAAATGCAAGTTAAAAAGATAAGGAGGGGAGTTTCCATGTCAGTTTTTTTTTCCTGGTTCCTTTGCTATCTCATATAATGAAAGCATTTGAATTCAGTAATGTTTAAAAATGGTCCCATTCTGTGTTGATAAATATTCCAAATGAATTGCCCTGTTATGAAGGGGTCTAGAAATTAATGAAAGCAGCTTTTATTAGAAGAAATATATAAAATAGATTGATGAGTGATAGCAAAGGATTATTTTGGGCTGATGCAGCACTACTGCACTAACGGAAATCTTTGTCGTAGTTTGTCACCCTGAAAAAAAATCACAACTTCCGTTTTATTGTACTTGTATCTGGGACAGTTTTTTGTAACATCAAGAGATAAGAAATATGTTAGTGTTTCCTCCTTTTTTCTATCATTCATGTGAACACTTCTTTTAGCAATACTGTATCTTGTAGCTGTAAAGACTGGGTACCGGTAGCTTGTAATATAGCACAAACCATAACCATACTCCTCAAAACGTAATGAAACATGAACTTGAGCATGACAACCCCATTCCTAAACACAGATGACATTTCATCATAATCTGACCCAAGTTATTAGTTTGATATCAGGATAACATGATATCTTTGAAGGATCTCCCAACTCGGCATTTACTGTAACCCATGGTCTTACACGAGGGAGTGTTTTATTTGCTATTGCACATGGCATGGTCATTTTCAAATAATTTTGTTGGCATAGATTAAATTTTACAAAAGAGTACGTTGTGAGAGTAGTAAAGTCATGCTTCAGATTGCAATAATAACACAGGTTTTCTCCAGAACCATAGAGAGTGTGTATTTCTACCCATCAAATCCATGCTGCTCTTTCAGGCCCTGTGAATTTTATTGCTGATGTGGCGGTAGTGAGGGAGGAATGAGGAGATGCAAATGTTTTGGCTCAAGTCATGATTTGGCAACAGCCATAACAGGCCTCACATAGCTTTCTGGAATAAGATGCCTGTTTGGTTATTGAGTACACCTCTGTAGACCTTTCTATGAACATAAGCCTCTTGAAGCCTTAGACAAAGTGACAGTGCCCTTACATCAATAGCTATGGAAAATGGCTAGGCTGTATGCAAAACATACTTTCAAGTGGAAGTCTACTTGTTGAAAATTTTGTATAATTTGGCCACACAACAAAAAATAGTAACAAAAGATTAAATATGTGTCAACGTCTACATTACATGGGTTCTTCTTAATAAACCCAAGAACCATTAGAGCTACATTCAGCTTCTTACTGTTTTAGGTGGTGTCTAAACAGGTAAACTAGCAGGAGCTCTCGTTCACCAACCACAGCTCTGTGTCACTCAGTGACATTTTACATCTCGTCTATGTTTATTCTGAATGGAGTCTGTGCAATCTTTTGTTTAGTCCATTTTTTTCTTGATACATGCAAACACTCTCTATTGTTCAATGGTCTTTTTACAACAAGTGTGTGGGTGAGGCTGTAATAAAAGAACCTATCATTTATCATCCTGTGTTGGCCCCAGGTCCTAAGTCACAGTTTCAGCTCATGTGACAAATGTTATGTACAATGCTCAACATTGGCCAGATGGCTAAAAGTGTGTTTTGTTTAGTTTTTTAATCTTTGCCATCTTGTTTAGAACCAATGTGGTGATGAACTATTCAGAGGTGGAGTCTAAAGTCAGAGAAGCCACCAATGATGACCCCTGGGGACCATCAGGACAGCTGATGAGTGACATCTCTCGGTAAGAGCGACACAGCACAATGCAACATGTCCTTTTGAAAAGCGGCAAGTTTTTTTTATGTGAATAAAATGACATCAGGGAAATTTCATCTTTCTCTTCTACTGAAACATAATTTATGTATCAGTTCCTGTTATCCATCAGGCTTTATCTGCCTGAGAAAAACTACAGTAATCCCTCGCTTGTTTGTGCTTCAAGATGCTCAGCTTCACTACATCGCAGATTTTTAGTAGGTGGTCACGTGATACCATATGCACATGCTATTGGCTGACAGCATCTGGAAGCGCTCTGCGTTCCGAGACTGACGGAATGCATTTACCGCGAGTAACGAGGGATAACTGTAATGTACTTCTGTTAATGGGACTAAAAACAGGCCTCACAACATGTTTACAGCACTTTATCAGACTAGTGTATCAATCAGTACAGTTAATCATTCTGTATCAGTGTTTATATAGGGTTGAAATTGTTGTGGGACTAAAGACTGACGTGGCAGAGTGGAATAATCAAAAAAGACCAAGACTAACCATCATCTCTGAATGTTTAGTGGTTTCACAATAAAACAGACCAAACACTGACAACCTGCTTTCCCCTTCTGAAACTTCAGACCTTTATTTGTCACATCTTTTTTCACCTCTGTATGTCTTATCCAGCATTGATTTGGTCATTAGTCACACTGCTTACATAACAAAGGACAAGACAATGAGTTGATCCCACTCCAAATTTATTCACGTTTTTTATGTCCTTTGCTCCTTTCTGAGTGTCACATTAAAAACTGTCACGTTTTTCATTCATTTGTGTGATTAGCCTAATTCTTTTAGTTCTTTGGATGTTTGCTCTCATAAATGCTGAAGGAACTTGTTCCTGAAATACTTTTTACTGAAGTTCCTTGGGTGTCACACTACTAAGAAGTCCTTGATCCAATGCTGGAAAAGGACTAAGGTCAATTTTTTGGATGTCATGCATTGCAAATAAAAACTTTGAGCAAATGAACAAAATTGTTCTTTTATTTTTTAAACAGAGCCACCTTTATGTACGAGCAGTTCCCAGAGGTGATGAACATGCTGTGGACCCGTATGCTCAGGGATAACAAAAAGAACTGGAGGAGAGTCTACAAGGTCTGCCACAGTTCTGTTGTTTCAACAGCCCATAAACAAATGCTTTGTTATGGCCTGAAGCGTGAAGTACTAAGTACAGTTTTGATATGACCTAAAACACAAGTTTGAATCCATTGCAGAGGAAAATATTAAGAATAAGTTCAGGATCAAACCTGATCGTATTTGTCTGTTTTGCAGTCCCTGCTACTGTTGGCCCATCTGATCAGAAATGGAGCAGAGAGGGTTGTTACCAGTGCTAGAGAACATCTGTATGATCTGAGAGCATTAGGAAGCTACCATTTTGTAGGTAAGATGCCATGTGGACTTTTCCCTCTATGTCGCTAAGTGTTTACATCATCTTTTTGTTCACATTTGAACAAAAAAGCTGTACTTTAATTTCGACTTGGTTTTGATGAAGTGCTCAGGTTGTAAAAGAAAGGCATCAGTGTAAACTGATGAATGGACAAAAACCATAGTCCACGGACCTTCAACACACGCACACACACACACACACACACACACACACACACACACACACACACACTAATATAGCTCTCAAGTGGTTTTCAGTCTTCCTATTCTTGACTGTATTTAAGGTTCAGTTTATAAATAGTAATCGATTTCCTGCCATAGATGTGGTTGTTGTCCATGTGACTGCACAATCAGTATATCTTCGGTTGACCACAAAAGGTTATTAATTCCTTTAAGTCAGTAATGTACATATTTTTGCATGCACAGATGAAAATGGAAAGGACCAAGGTGTGAATGTGCGTCAGAAAGTGAAGGAGTTGGTGGAGTTCATCCAAGACGACGAAAGGCTCAGGGAAGAGAGGAAAAAGGCGAAGAAGAATAAAGATAAATACATCGGTGTGTCGTCAGACAGCATGGGATACCGAGGCTACTGTAAGTGTTCAGCATTGAAAGAAATGTCAATAGACATTCTAAATACACCTTTATGCTTAGTTTATTTTCTCGATCTAATCTCACTCTCCCTACTTGTCTCCAGCGGGGGACAGGTATGAATCCAGCGACAGCAGGTCGAAGTGGGACGACGACTGGGACAGGAATAAAGGGCAGTTTCCCTTCAGTGAGAAGCTGGGGGAGATCAGCGACAAAATCGGAAGTACCATTGACGACACCATAAATAAATTTAGGAAGAAAGACCGAGACGACTCACCAGATCGATTCAGGTTGAAAACACTCTAACAATCAATATTCCCACAAAAATAAAGCCCCCATCCCCCTCCCCTCAATAAAATAAAACTATAAAATTGTATCTCTGCTGTGTTTTCATCAGATAAACAAAAAATACCTGTAAAAATCTATTTTAAATTTTTATTAGTGTATACAAATGATACTGCATACATTCATAACTGCTTGTCTTACGGGAGATTTATTGACTCCATAGTGATGAAGAGGAGCGGGGTCGTCCTTCTCACAATGGCCATCCAGGAAAAGAATTCAAAGATGATGAGGAGACTGTAACCACCAAGAGTGTACAAATTGTCCAGTCAACAGAAACGACAGCAACGCGAAAGAGAGGAGTCCCATCCAGGAAAGTAGACTTGGGGGCTGCAGCCCACTACACAGGAGACAAGAGCCCAAACACGACCCCCAAACAGGTAGCTAGAGCTCCTAGGGCTGGCTTTACTGGGGCACAGTTTGGTATTCACTGTGCCCTAATCCTTTTCTTGCTTTTTTTTCCCAGTCCCAGCCAGCAGCCCCTCAGCCCTCCAGTGCTGCATTAGCTGACCTTCTTATGGTGGACACAACACAGAGCCAACCTGCTGCCACAGGTATAATACACAGAATTTCAAGAAATGCCCTAACATTTAGTTCAACACACTTATTTGGTGTCTTCTCTCCCACAAGTTTGAGAGATCTGTGATGTCACCAGCGGGTGTTACCGTAGGCTTTGTCTGGATGTGTGTGTAGCTCCTCTTTTTGTGTCCATGCATCATCTCCTATTCGACAATGGCAACAGCTCATGTTTGCATTAGATAATGTAAATAGAGCTAATATACATTCTGTGGGTCTACAGTTGGCTGTGCAGATCCCCATTCAGGAGGGTGTTCACACCCTTACTGGGAGAAAACTTGGGTGTCTTTGGTTCGGACTTCTGAAGTAATCCAAGAAAGACAAGTTATCTCTGAAAATAGGGCCAATATGTTTTCACATAGTCAGTAGTGGTTTTCTACATGATACACCAGTAAAACAGCAGAATATCCAGGAACAAGCTTTCAATGATAAACATGGTACAAACCAGGAGCCTCCATAGTGCAGGAGGAGATTCTGCAGTGACAGGGCCCAGCTGCTGGTGCTCGCTTCAGATTTCAGGGAGTGCAGGGGGAGGGACTTGATGTATAGGAACTAAGTGCACCAGATGTTTTTGGAGCAGTCCCCGGTGAATGGAGAGGGCAGGAGTGCTGAACAGATGTTTGCTTTTCTCCACCCATCTCCTGCCACCACCCCTCCCTTCCCTCCTACAGTTCTGACACTGAAGAAATGCTAACTATGGTGGAATGACACCTGGCGCTCGCTTGTTTAAAATTGATGTGTTTATGTCAATTTCTCAATGCAGACCTGATCAGTGGATTTGCTGACTTCTCCTCGCCTTCTGCCTCTGCCGGCCTGTCTGCGGGAACTGGTTGGTTTGAAAGACTGTGTCTGAATGTGTGTGTGTGTGTTTGTGTATCTGTGTGTGTCTTGCTGTTGTTCTGTTGCAGCCATACTGCTAGAATATTCAGAAGAATGCTGGGAGGAAGCCCTGGCCATATGGAGCATGCTACCTGCTCTGCATAACAAGAACAGACACATATCAACTCCTGTTATGGATGACAAGGAGACAGGGACAGAGGAAGAAGTTGGGAGTGGAGGAGGAGATTGAGGGGAGGAATAGAGAAAAAAGCACAGCCAGTTTAATGAAAAATTAAAACACGGTAGCAGTGGCCACTGAGATGCTCTGGGTGAAGCTACCTGGCCTCAACGGTTTATACTGCACTGCTGGGACAGCGTCAGATATGCTCGTGTAACTTTTGTTTGCAACAACTTGGAGTTATTAACAAAAATCCTCGTTTCCTATTGTCGCCTTAGCACCAGCCGCTAGCAACAACGGAGACTTCGGGGAGTGGAACGCCTTCCCTGGAGGTCAGATGCCAGCATCGGCTCAGACGGTCGACAACAGCAGAAATGACCTTTTTGGTGCCATGACGGCAGGACCTGCCCCCACCCCCACCCCAGTCTCAGCTCCGACCTCTGCTCCTGCCTCAGCAGACCTGTTTGACTTAATGGGGCCGACTCAGTCGCTCACCTCCTCCCAGAGCCTCAACTTCAGCATGAGCAACACTCAGAGCATATCCACCACAGTCCTGCCACAGTCCAGGTCACAGGTATGAACAACTGCACACATGAATCTTTGAATAATTTATTGATGACAGATATCAATGCAAGTTTCATGAAGATGCGCTGACATTATACTGGAGGAAGCACAATGTCCTGATGGAAATAATGATGCATTCAGTGATTTCTGAATGCATCATTGACATGTGCTGTAAGTCAGATAGTACTTGTAAAATACAGAATAAAATGTTGATACAACACAATAAGAATACAGTAGTTCACCAGTTACTGTTGTTAAATCATGCATTCCTCTGCCTGTTGACCACATTAGTTTGTCTATGTAATAAACATGTCCCTCATTTGATGGTAGAGGATTAAAATGCTGCCTCACCAGATGCTCATCTCCCCCAGAGACCGTCAACTAACCACCCACTCCTGCCTTTACTGACGTTCAGAATGAGAAGAATCAAATTTGAGTTCCAAAGGCACAAAAAAAAATAAAAAATCAGAAGATAGTTGATGCCAACTGTATTTCCAAATTAAAAGGTTGTTGACCTACTTTAAAAAAAACTTATCTTCAATCAGAAGACACCCACCACTCCCTTTTACTGTTGGTGGTATGTTTTAGTGATTAAGACATGAAAGAGGTTAACTGGGTCAGGCTTCAGGTTTAGTCCTTGAATTGATTAGATGAAACTGTTTTCTTCATGTTTGTCAGTTCATCATCTTACTGTGTATTTTTGTGATTGTAGCGTAGATTGTCTCTTTATCTAACGTTGTTATCTGTCTTTGCCAGCCCCTGCAAACCATGGGGGGTCCCATCCAGCCGCAACCTGTCATGCCTCTCCAGCCTGTTCAGCAGGTAATGACCCCTCAAGGTGGTGGGGCCAAAGCGTCCCTCCCCTCCACCTGGTCAGACCCCTCAGTTAACATCAGCTTGGACTTCCTGGGCCCGGGCATGCATCCTCCTAAGCCGAGCCAGCCAACCCTCAACACCCTCCAGCATGGTGAGAGGAATGGTAGAGCTGGCATGAGCTGTGACGCTGTAGCCAGGCAACCTGACACACATGTGATTTACAATCTGGCACTTTTGTTCACTTGAGTTGTTGCTCTCATTTCCAGGCAACGCAGTCAATGCCAACATGCTCTCCCAGGGATTTTCTGTCATGAGTCTTGGACCAACAGCAGTCAGGCCACCTGTAAATCCTATGATGCACCCTGTTGCTGGCATGGGAATGGGGATGGGGATGCCCCCCGGCCACGGCATGATGGGGATGGGCATGAACATGGGAATGCCCAACGCTATGGGGATGGGAATGGGTGCTATGATGAACCCTGCAATGGTCCAGCAGCCCAAACACGATGCCTTTGCTGACTTTGCTAACTTTGGAAAGTGATGGAGCTGGAGAGTAAAGAATACCAGGTGGAGTGGTGTTGGTTTGTCACTCTCTCCGTCCATTGGTGAAGGATTGTTATGAGCTGCAAACAAAGAGTACTTGAATATTGTCAACTATCAAAATACCAACTCCCCACAATCGAAGTTTTTTAAGTAATGTGTAATTATATGGATCTAAATGAACGTGTTGCTGTGTGAACCAGTGATCTGTCTGTTCTTGGTAATGGTCAGACACACACTGATGGCAGTGTGCTCGCTCGGTTCATCACACATCAGCAGTGGAGGAAGTGAGAGTGTGCCACCAAGAGAGTATCGGGGATTTGCTTTATAACCTGAATCAAGTAAAATCACCAGAATAGCAAAAAAAAAATGTGTAGCTACATAATTCTTTGAGATCTGTTCTCAATAACTTTACTGAATGAAGAGATTGATTAACATGATCAGCCATTTTATCTTGTGTACATTTAAATATGTTGTTACCTCTTTTTGTCCTTGATCTTCCTGTGACTTGTAAATAGAAATCTGGAGCCCTTTAAAAATTAAGTTATGAAGATTAGCAGAAGTGACTGTGTGAAGTTGTTTCATACAGTCCAAATCTAGTATGAACGACAACCGATGACGAAGCACAGCGACACCTTCGGTCTGTTTGCCGTACATGTGGACTACCAGTGCTGCAGTTAGTGACGAATGAGTGAAGACCTTTAATATTGAGTAATGAAGGGAGTTTCTCTTTCAGCAGACCTTCATTTGTGGCCTTTCTTATTGCTATATAAATATATATTTTACTTACGTAGATTATAATCAGTTTGCATCCCAATGAGATAATCAGTCTAAGCCTCATACGGGGGTTGTGGGTTCTATATTCTAGCACAGAGTGCCTGGAAGGCCTTTGCCTTTTCTCTTCCATTAACCTCTTTGAAGGAGACGATGTGGCTGCAGTGTTGAGGACGTCTACGAGGACAGAGCTTCTAGACGACATACAAACATGCATGTTTGTACTTTTGCCTCAAGTCAAGCCTGCTGTCTGTAGACGTTCATTAGAATGTTTGATAATTTCAGTCACTGTTTCTCCTTTTGTCCCGTGCATGCATTTGACTCTTCTCTATTCGGGTCAACGATCATCTCAGACGTCAGAAGGCACCAGAGATTTAAAAAAAAGCCTTGATAGACTGTTAAGGTTACGCCATTCATCTGTTTCTGTTCAGTGTTCATTGAGGTAAACGCCGTCTTCCATTCCATCTTGACTGATGTCACACTAAAAGTAGCTTTGCTGTCCTAAACCATCAACAGTCCAGAGGAATTTTGTACCCTCGTGATGCAGTTTGTCGCCCAGTGCGTCCTGTTTTTTGGGTGAGGGAGTGGTCGAAGAGCGTTCCATGAACAATCTCTTTCAGCTGAACATTCATCAACCTACCTGGTAGATATTTATCGCTCCTCAGTGGTTTAAGTGCCTGATGAAGATTGCCTCCGGACCCTTGTAATGAGTGATTGATAAGTAAATCTGTCCTGCCTGATGTGGTTTTTTTTTCTGGTCAAAGATTAGATAAATTATTCACTGATCAGAGACTCAGGAGGAATAGAAGTTGTGTTTCATTCTCTCCCAAGGGTTGAAGAAGCAGAGCACACTAACACAGTAGCCTTGCAGTAGTCTGGAGCATTAAAATGACCAAAATCAATTCTGCTGTCTTTTTTTAATATCAGTAGGGATTGTTTTCATTTTCTACTGTAAGTCATTTTGATCTTTGCGATGGAACTGTCACTGAAGCTAACATGTTTAAGAGAATCTTTTTTTGAGAAAATGAAGTTTTGCATTGCTCCCATTTCAGTTTGATTTAATCATTGAGATTCTTTATCTACAACATTAAACAGTAGATTGAAATGTGTTAATGGTGTGTGTTATTTGCTGTGCTGTGTCATTAGCCTCATCCAAAGGAGCTTCAAGCAGCAAAAGAGAAGTCACTGCCCCTGACTTTTAAATTATATTTTTTGATGTAAGTTTAAGTGCCTGATTTAATAAAATAAGACTTTTAGTGTTTAATGTTTTTCCAGCTTCCTGATGACAATGACTTTAACTCGTTCTTCCTGGAATATTCACAAGGTTTGACATTTTAGTAAAAACCTGGAATGACAGGGAAGCAGCTGACTTGGTGGAAAGTTCAAGGTTTTGGGTTGCCTTATATTTTTTGATGTTGAAGGAAAGAATGTACAGAGAACTGTAGAAATATGAACATTTTAAAAAAAATTTAAATGGAGTCTTTCTGAAAAATATTAAATGCTTCTGGATTTATGAAATGTCAAAACAGGAAAAAGTAGAACTCAAGTAATGTAAGTTTCATAAAGTATCAGTTTGAGTTATGACACAAACTATATTGTTTACATAAAGACAGACTTCCAACTTCCCCACCTCCAACACACACACACAATGGGGGGACAATTAGTAAGAATGATACTAGTGTATTTAAGAACCGTTGACACTTTGTGTCCTTGATATTTCAATATTCATTCAGCTGATTAATTTTCCAGTTCATCCTGGTGATGGATGGCCTAATTACTCTGGAGCGATAAAGAGAAAAATTGTGTATTTTAGTTGTGTCTCGTGTGAGGGTTTGCCGGAATAAACTGGAAGTCTAACACCACTAAAACACAGCTTGCATTAAACAATTGACCCCATTCTCATTCTCTGGAGAGGAAGTGTTATGTGGGCTATACTAATAATATTCTGATACATTATATTAAAAGTATATGGATGAGCATCAACTGCTAGGAACTGTCCTATTTATGGTTAGCAAATATAAAGAGGGTCAACTAATCTGCTGTCAAATTTTTTAAAAAAAACTTCAACTCAGACCCAGAAACATAGCAGCAGCATACAGTCATTCTGTGTCACTCATCATCCAAAAGTAACCTCGGCCTTTTCAACCCCCCACCCCCCCCCAAAAAAGCATCTTTACAACTTCCATGAGATGCAGTAAATTGTGCTTTTATGGGTAATGTTCCCATTAAAGAGTAAAAGCAATCTGAGACGTCAAGACAAATGACAGCTTTTGAGTGCCATCTGCAATCTCTAGCTTCACAAACTCAATTATTCATAATGCATTTATGAAGTCCGCTGAGACTGCGCTGTCATTGCTGTTCAAACTAACAGGGAAAGCAACATAAAGAGACAGGATGACAATGGCCTACCAGATGGCGCCAGTGGATTTATGCTACCACCTGCTGGAGAGACACAGAACTGCAGGAGCATCAAAATGAAGCTCCTCTACTGGAGGTCCGATCAGAGACAACAAGACATAACCTCAGAAGGTTTTATTCTTCCAAATAAGGATGATTTCTCTATTGGGGAGAGAACAACTTCCATATCAATATGATATAACTATTGTCCTTGTTTGATTCCTGTGAATCAAAAAAGTCAGATCTTTGTAGAATCCGCAGCCTTCATTCAGGATATCCAGTGTGAAATACACCTTAAATTTCACAGAGTGTTTGCAACACATCCTTCAATCCATGCTAATCATCAGCGTAGAAAACAAACATCACAGTGGCTGTGGATTGACCAGGACGACGTTCTCACCCCGGATGAAAAGCTGGTTGACGTGGCGTGTGTGGACCCTGCCATATGCCTGAGTGTCTTTCTTCTGACAGACCTCTGGTCCCTCGGCCTTCAGCGACACTTTGTGTTCTTCCTGTTTGCTTCTAACAGTGTGTGACAGCTTGGACTCTGTCCTGCTGTGCCCTCTCCTGCCAGTATCTTGAACAGGCTGGTGCTTCTTAGAAATGTCCTGGACTCTGTGCGTCCTGGCCGGCTCATCACCTGCTGAGTTCTCCTGGATCTTCAGCTTCTCAAAGAGCTGTTCAGAGGATTCACTCACATTAATATTTGGCTTTAAATATAAAATTAAACTTAAGCCACATTTTAATACAATTTATAGTCAGCACCTTATAATAGATTTAATCTTTGTAATCTATACAGTGAGTAGTAATTGGTCCATATTCCTGTGCAAGATCCAAAATGACCTTCCTACCAAACTGCAACATAGTCTTTGCAAAGTTATGTCAATGAAATGAAAAAGTTTCCTCATTTACTTTATATCATCAGAGCTTTATCATAAGTACTCCCTATTGCACCTGGATCGAGGGGAACTTTCCTCTTTTACTAGTTTAAAACTGTAAGCAATTGTTCATTTAATCTATCAACAAAATAAGACAATATTTCTAAAGGCAGAATAGTTTGGAATATTTTAAGCAGCATCAGAGGAAGTTACACACAGTAAAACACAAAAGATTGACTGTGCTGCCAAATAATCAGGATTAAACCTCAGAACGGATCTTCAGCTAGTAAACAGCTGGTAAACAGGTGAAACCGGTGCCTACCCGGGTAACAGTGAGGGCTTTCTCGTGGTAGAACGCCCCTCCCAGCAGCGGCTCTCTGTACGTCTCATCTACATCTACCATCGCCTGATGGAAAAAAAAGTAAACACAAGCAATTATCAAAATAAATCAGTCATTAAACTCAAATATGCTCCGTTTTCAAACCCTGAAAACAGCAGGTGCCAGGAAAAACTTTATACTCACCATGTTCCAAAACTTGTCGAAGGCGACCACAAACCCAGAGCAGACGCCTCTCAGTCCCTTGAAGGTCCTGATGTGAACTTTGACCCTTATCCTCTCCTGAACACATCGATGCAGCTCCCCCAATGGACTGCCTTTACACACTACAAACACAACACACGGAAGGGGAAAAAAACACACCCATCACTCCACATTCACCAGATGCTTCAAATGTTTTCTAAATCAAGACAAGAACTTTTCAGCTTGTCTATGTGTGATCTGAATATTTCAGACACACTGATAAAATAGGAAACTATTTTATTAGAAGGTCAAAATAAATTGACTCAATCTTTTCTCAATTTAGCAGCATTTTCTATCAAATATCTTAGTTTCAGAAAACTGATTATAAAAACTAAGCAACTCAAGGACGTCACATTCGGAAAGTATAAAGATAACTTGTTAATTTTTAAAAAAAAATTAATTATCTCCCTCTAAGATCCCATAATAAACCTGCTGCCGGTGGTGGTGCCATAACCTACAGGGCATCCGGGTCAGGACATTCTTCTGCGGCCTCTGCTTCCTCCTCTGCGGCGTCCCGCTGCTCTCCCCCTCCCGCTGCTCCGACACCGGATTGTTCACCATCAGCTTCTTCAGCCTTTCAATGCGTTCCGGGTCCGCCACCCCTTTCATGGCTTTGAGACGCCTTTTCTCCACGTTCTCCGGCTTGGCTCTGCCCCTCCCGCCCCGCAGAAAGCTCTCGTACTCCGACACATTGTTAAAGCACCTGACATTTGGAAACGGAAGCGGGACAGTCGGTGAGTACAAGGCCAAGACCGGGTCAAACTTTTCAGAGCACACGTCTATTTTATCTGCGTCATAGTCCTCGGCTTTGCTGGCAGTCTCCGGTTCGTTCTGTGCTAGCGGTGCCGTGCTCTCACTGGCGGCCGTATCCCTGTCTTCACTGTCTGACTTCACATTTAGTCTCTTCCTCTCCTCCATGTTTGAAAACAACCGCAGATGAGCAAACAGAAAAGCCAGGAATCATGGGAAAGATGGGATCGTTGGAAGTTGAGGTTCACTCTGTAAATATTTCAGAGTGGACCAATGCGTGTCAGTAATATGGTAGAGTTCTATCCAAAAAAGTCACAGTTTTTACTGTATTGCTTCTGTTTGGAACCTTTATGCAAATTTTTAAAGATGAATTGAAGTCTCAAAGTAAAGAGCGTTACATATAGAACTGAACTACAAGTTCTACAAAATGTATTTCCGTACCCTTGTTCTAATATACAATCTTTGTTTCTGTCACTCGACACCACAAGGTGACGCTAAAACATAGAAGATGCCTGGTATATTTTATGGCTAGATTACCCCACGACGTATCGCATTTACAAATTGACATCTGATAGTGGGTTTTAAAAATACCTTTTTTTTTTTTTTTTTTTAAGGTGAACTATTTCTTAGCTGTACCTTTGTTTGTTGAATTGTGCGTCTAAAATCGAACTTCTGCCATGGAACGTTTATTCGTACCATCTACTGTACCCGTACGTCAGAATTTATTGTGGGACCTCATCCGATCCATGTGTGAGAGATGAGATCTGAATAAATGAAGATATTAGATGAAAACACGTGTCCTTGACCTCACTATTAATGAAAATATTATAGTGTTTTTCCCAAGTAATTAGATTATAAGATATTAGCAAAGGAGTATGTTAATTTCAAAGAAGTAATTCTTTTTATTGAATGACCCCAGGACAAATTCCACTGAATACATTTAAATGTAAGTATTATCTCTGATATTATTTGTGGACTAACACTATTGTTTTGACCCAAGTCACAACAATAGTGTGACTTGGGTCACAACAGAACGATGGGAATTTGTTCCATCATTCTATCTAAAATGTTTCTAATGCATTGCATTGTTAGCTCACGTACGGTTATTTTCTCCTCAGGCGCACTCTCATGGTGATCAGAGAGGCCTGCAGATTTACTGGACGCATCAGATTTTGTGTTTCCAATCCATTGGCCCCTTTTGGCACTAGTTCCAACAACATGGCCAAGAGCAAATTTGAGTATGTCCGCAGCTTTGAAACAGATGACAGTTGTTTACGAAACTGCTACATTGTAGTGAGACTGGATGGACGTAACTTCCACAAGTAGGTTCCCTTTTCAGGTTATTCATTCCTGTGAAGACAGGGGTGATTTTGCAACTCACTGTTTTGGTACATCACTATAAATCCTTCTGTTGTTGCAGGTTTGCAGAGCGTCACATGTTTTTAAAGCCTAACGATGACAGAGCCTTGGGCCTTATGACTCGGAGTGCACGCTCAGTCATGAGTGAACTGGAGGATATCATCATTGCCTATGGTCAAAGTGATGAGTTCAGCTTTGCTTTCAAGAGGACATCAACTTTGTTCAAGAGGAGAGCCAGGTGCTTACCTTCCTCTAAGTTGTCATTCTTACACAGACGTCAAACATGTTGATATAATTTGTCTAACAAATTATATCTTATTAATTTCCCTTCAGGGATTAAAGGGACAGTAACGTCAAAATGAATCAGGTGTATTATTTAAGGTACATAATTAAACAAAAACGTTTTGGTGGCATCATTATTTTTTTATAATCAATGGGGATCTTGGACAAACAAAATATATCATAAGTTACGATGCGCTCCTTCACAGTGGACATGACACAATCGTAGACATTGTGGTGAATCCATATCAACGCGATTATATAAATATACAGTTAGCGACAACATAAGCTAACTTTTTCACATTTATCAGGAAATCACCTGAAATATCATCATCAGATGCGGAAGAGAAGTTCCCTGTGAACCCAGCTGGGGGTGTAATTATCCCCTATAATTACCACCCAATGTTACAACTGCATTATAACTGCAAACTATACAAGCCAATCAAAGAGATGACCCCCAAAATCTAAGGTAATTGGTGTAGGTTAGTAACAAGCGCCGGAGGAAACAAACCCAACAAGGCAGTGACAGACTGCAACATCTCGCGACACCCCTGAATTTAAAATTTTACCCTGGCTGGGATAGGGTTTAGCTTCCCGTGACCCACTACGGCGGATGGAGCGGTTCGGAAGATGAATTAATGAATGAATGAACCCTGACGTACTTGCATAAGTCAAAGATCAAAGCTAGTGATCTGACCTACTTTCATTACTCACACTGGCCTTCTCCCTTGTCTTTCTATCTTATCCAGTTCCTGAGTGTACAAAAGTTGAAATTTGACCTTCACCTAGTTTTCTCAAGGTCAAGGTCATCTCATTTGTCTCCAATCTTTCCAGAAGGTATTTTGAATAAAGATGGGTTCCTATCTTTGTGTCTAACTCCTGTGGTGTTGGAACATCCATTCACCTCACAGGTAACCATAATTTTATCAGATGTAATAATAATAATCCACACTTTATTGATCCCTCTTGGGGAAATTCTCTTTACACGTCTCACTCTCACACAAGTACATATATGTGTTAATTACAGCACGTGGTTACAGGTTACAGGCCCCTGAAACACACAGCACACTTGGGGCCTGTAGGCATGCAATTAATAATACAGAGAGGTACATTTAGAGGTACAGGGGAGGTGGAGTGACGGGTCGCGTGAAGAGATCACGGCCCAAGGAGTATCTTGTAGGGGGGGACGGCGCCATGCTCAAGGGTACTCCTCGGCAGGTACTCTTCAGCAGTATCGCTTCGTTGATCATATTGTGCTGCAAGGCTGCCCTGACTGATGAAGCGACGGGTATCAACGATAACACGTGACCCTACCTGACGGCGCTCTCGCAGCGCAGATTTTAAGGTGTCCTGACACCAGGGATGCCAGACATAGAGAATTTTTTTGAAATTTCATAATGATAAACAAAATATATATTACTTTAAAATGATTTTACTGTCCCTTTAATACAGTTTTTAAAATTTATTTTTAAAAAAACAACTTTCTTTCCCTTTCCCTAGTAAGCTGATGACCCATGTGGTCTCCCAGTTTTCTTCCTCCTATGTGTTTTACTGGAAGGAGTTTTTTGGGGACCAGCCTCTCCTGTACCCCCCAGGCTTTGATGGTCGTGTGATTTTATATCCTAGCAACAAAAACCTCAGAGACTATCTCAGCTGGAGGCAAGCAGATTGTAAGTACATACTGTGCATGTTTGACTTTTAAATGATTATGTTCATTATACTGACAAACTGTGTATGTGTTGTCTGTCTTTCAGGTCACATTAATAATTTGTATAACACAGTGTTTTGGGCATTAGTGCAAAAGGGAGGACTCACCACAGCCCAGGCAGAGGATCGTTTAAAAGTAAGGCTGAAAAAAATCTGAATGATATCAAAGAGAAATGCTAGAAGAGTTTTGTTATTCGTTTTCATGGAGACAAGACAAGATCTAATGAGGCTTTTCATCCAGAGAGGATGAACCCAACCCACTAGTGGGTATCAGAGTGCCGTGTAGTGGACCGTAGAGACAATGGTTCTGCTAAAACATTCTAATAAGTAAAAAGGACAGATGGGAAAGCATGTTTTTCCACTTGCTTACATGGGTTTTAAATGGAAACATGGAGTACGGATACATTCCTGCTACTGTAAAAGCGTCAAAAAGCATAGTTAGGAAATTATGGCCCTGAATATTATCTGTGCTTTCTGTATATCAGACAGTCAGCAGTTAGCAGATTAATAAGAAAAGATTAATAAAATTAATAAAATTATTAATAAGAAAAGAGCTTTTGTGTTATTTATTATTTGCTATAGTAAAACTGGAATGACATAACTGCCAAAAACAAGAATTAGTAATGACAAGAGAAACACCTGCCTCTTGGTGTAATTTCATAAATAGCTGCAGCTGCACATTATTGGTGCGTCTTCACCTTTTCTTTATGTATTTGTGGGGTTTTTTTAATCTAAGTATAGACACAGACAGGTTATGTGAGGTTTATCGGGTTTCCTCTGAGCCTGTGCGTGTGATGATCGATTTAAATGTGTGAAACTGTTTGACGCACCAAGAGATAACACATCTAACTGAACAGAAGGGGTCGAATGTTTCCACGGAACATCAGGTCTGTCTCTATTTATGGCAGCTGTCACTGACCGACACAGCTGTTCTCTGGAAGTCACTTCATTCTCCCGTGGGCTGTGAGGGGAAACTCCTACAATGTGCTGACAGCTGATGGGAAAGAGAAATATTCACTCTGGCTGGATATTTAGTCACTATGAGTAATTCACTGCCCATCAAACCTGTTTACTTTAACACCCCAGTTCTTTATAACCTATTAAATACATTCTTTGTAACTACGAAGAGATGATCACTAGTTTAGTTGTCTCGGTGGTGTGGATAATGAGTTTAGTTACACAATCTGTAATCTTTATGCACAGTGAGGCATCTGTTGTGAGCTGATGTTTCTATGCACATATTTTTGTAAAATTCATATGCATATATTAAACTGTGTTGTCTCTCTCCAGGGAACATTAGCTGCAGATAAAAACGAGATCCTGTTCTCTGAGTTTGATATCAACTATAACAGTGAATCAGCCCTCCACAGGAAAGGAAGTACTCTCATCTGGGAGAAGGTGAGCACATAAGAAAGGCTTTGAGTCTGCAGTTATTTCAGAGAAACTCACTTGATAGCTTCTTATCATGCTGAGTCCAGAAACCATCTTACGTACTTGGCTGTTGTTTGAATCTAAAGTTGCAATAGTCAGTGAATTGATTAGTTGGCTGAAAAATTACATGACAGCTACTTTAATAAACTGTTAATCATTTCAGTCGTTACTGAAGCAGAACTGTCACACTTTTTTTTGAGGGTTATAGTTTGTAAAATGCAAGGATTTGCTGATTTTGTTTGTCATTTATTACGTTACAGTCTCACTTTGGGCTCTGGAAAAAAATTTTGAGTACTTTTTTCCCCAAAAAATGTTTTGGCATGCCATTATGGTAAAATAGCATTTGCAAATTAATCATGAAAATAACTGGTAGATTAATTTAAATACTCTGTTTTTGTCTGTTTGATACAAAAACTTTACATTTATTGATGTTTTGACAAATTACATTTCTGATCATTGTGTGTGCATTAGCAGGTAGGCTCAATAGTTCTTTTCTTGTATGCATTACTACATGCTAACAATATTAAATGATACTGTGAACAATAAAATGTGAGAATACATATGTCAAGCATCTCATGTTTATCTGTAGTTTATTAGTAGCACCTACCAAAGTGAAATGTCAATGTTTCACTGTAAATATATAAATAAATAAACCAAAGTCAAAAATTTGCCAGGCATAATTTAAATAGTTAATTTAAATAGTTTCTAAAATGCTTTTGAAATAGATATATGTTGACTTTTTTGATTCAACAAATCATGTTTTGTTTAATTTTCTTTGTTTTGGTCATTCCCAAACTATATGATCCATTAAATTTGGAGCCATAGCCAATCAGCTGTTAGCTTAGCATAAACAATTAAAAGAGGGAACAACCAGCCTGAAGTCCTTAAAGCATTTTCAGAGTTTATCAATTTTGTCAAGTCCGGATTTGTTTGTTTAGTTTATTGGAAAATCCGACTATAAAAACACAGTTTGGGATTTTACAGTGTGTGTTGAAGTACTTGTTGACCAGGCTGAGACTTCCTGTCTTCTTACCAGGCAACAAGTGGACAGAAATGATGCAGCAGGAGTGAAATGATTCCTTTAAGTTACCTTTAACTTTATTGATCACATTCCTCAACTTTTTATGTCCAGCACGATGAAACTGTCACTAAACGTATAAAGCTTCCAAACGAGGAGGAGAAGGATGTGACTGTGACCCGGAGCAGGAGTCGGGTGCAGGACTACCACTTTGACATTATAGGAGAGCAGTTCTGGCAGGAGCACCCAGACATCCTGGAGGACGACAGCTCCTAGCAACTCCTGTGCAGCTGTCACAGATAAAAAATACTGAGGTGGAGCCAGAAGGGTTGAAGTGGACCCGCACCAACCTGATAGGACAACCTGATACCTGAATGTCTAGATTTCATCAAGTATGTTCCCCATGAAGCTCCGCCAAATCTCCTGGGAGAGTGTTTTCTGACACTCAAGACTTTGACAACTGACCTAATAGAATTACTTTCACTCGTATAACAATTTGCTCTTTTCATTGATTAAACTGTTCTCGTGACATTTCCTCAAAAACGATTTTCTCCTTGCATTCTGTGAAAGCATCTTCTAGCAGCGTTGAGTACATTCACAGCATTTTGATGTATAGAGTCACCGTGACTCACACATCTGCCCTGTTCTCTCCAGCCTATTCTGGGCTAATCCAAAAATATACCCTGATTTGATCCCATGAATGGCATTTAAAAACTGCCATCGTTTAGCCAATCACCATATTTATCATGATTCCTCTTGGCTGACGGTGTGTGGATGATTTGAATCTCAGCTGTTTTTGTTTGTTTCATGTTTTTTCTCAGAATTCATGTTCCTAATACTGAATTTTAACAATCCAGGATCCACAATTACTACAGATCGTAAGTATCACTTACAGTTTGTAGTAATGAAGAGCAGAGTAAAGTAGAACCCAATACCTTGGCAGCATTGAGCGGCCTTGTTTTACAGCCAGGTCACCATTTAGAGATGTGAATGGCTTCGGCAGCCTGCGCTGTCATCAATGCTAAGAATACCTCACACACCCTGCCTACACTCTATCCTCCATGTGGTCTGTGGCGTATTTATCATAACACTTCTAAATGACCCGCTCAGTATGAATGGCTGCTGGAAGCAGGAGGTTACTATATTTTGTTCCTGTAGTGGCTCAGTTACTGTCGGTGTTGGTGTATTTTTGGTTTGGTGACCTTGTTTAAAGCATGTAGCGTATGTACTGTACTTAATGTAAACTTCTACTCATCTTTGGTTCATATAATTTTTTAAATAGCCCATATTTTTAAGAGTTCTGCAATGATTTCATGATTAAATGCACTCTTGAGACTTCATGAAAACACATTTCAATGTTTCTTTGTGACAAACTGATTGTGTGTTTGGGGATTTTCACATGGACTGCTCCCAAACTGGCCCCGCACATGACTCAACATATGGCTGTGAGTAAAACCCAAAGCGTGTTGAGACATGTGGAGGAGTTGTTTTAAGGCGGCATGTGTTTACATGCAGGGTGTAAACTTAAACCTGTTGAGTTGTCGATTGCAATAAACAGAGGAAATAATTCACACAACCATTATATCATTCCATTAATAATTAAATACACTAACATCTAAAGGGTTTTATGAAACACTTCCAGTCATATGTTCACATAGGTTCCAGGTCATATATAATTCTGAGTGGGTTAAAACATTCAAACCAGTTCCAGATATTTGTGAATGTATTTCTGACAGCATCTGGTGCTAAATGTGAAGTCAGATCAAATCTATTGTTCATAAACACAAACAGCAGTCATCGATAACTGATTCAGATCACATTCTCACACAGTTCAGATAATAAATGATAATGAAAACCATTCTCAATATGTTGAGAATGTGTGAATGCCACGGTCATTTTAAAGCTTTTCCATATAATGTAAATATCGGTTTAACAGTCGCTAGCTTTTTTTTTTTTTTTTAAGTGTTTTTTTATTATAATAGTCACCAGTCAGGCACCCAGTTTAGTAAATATCTAGAGCTCTGAAAGAGCTTTAAAATGCAGGGGGGGAAACTATTTATAGGAATTGACATTTTCCTCTTTACTACTTCAATTTTACCCGTTTTGTCGGGTTTTTCTTTGTTAAATTTTAAGGTTTTTTTTTAATTCAGAGAGTCCTCTATCAACTATTTTAATGAATCTGTCTCACTGCACTTGTTGAATTTTGAGGTATAGATATGACGATAATAACATTTAATACATAAATAAATAAAACCACACAGGATTCGACTTTCCGCGTTGCCCTTTTTGTATTTTATTTTAATTATTTTTTTTACTTCTGACATTCTGCTCACTCGCCTTTTCATCACATCCTGCCTTATCTTCTTGCCTCACCCCCCCCCCCCCCCCCCACGCGTGTGTTTTGAAGGGAGGGGTTGAGAATGAGGGAGATGTGCGCTCCTGCCAGCATCTCATTCAGACGAGCTCCATCAGCAGCGGCGGTCCTTCCTCCGTCTCACGTCCGACGGCCGGGCGTCGTTCTCTCCACATTTATGTCTCAGTTCAACCCATCCATCCCCAGCCGTCCGCCGTCACGATGCGACCGGGAGCGCGTCCCCCTCCTCTGGACGCCGTGTGTCTGTGGATCCTAGTGTTCCTCCGCTGTGGCGAGGCGGCCGGGACGCAGGGAGGCGTTTTCGGCGGTGAGTCTGCTTGTTTCACGAACACAAAACTGACATAGGATCGTTGCATTTTTTTATTTTAGATATATTTCACTTTTCATTGTGAAGAAAGGGTGGCAACCAATAAAATATAGATGGATTGACATGCAGTTTTAATTTCTTAAGTGCATTTGCTGCAGACACAGTTGTCTTGTTTGGGTTTTTTTTATGTATGTTTTATTTCCACAGTTTGCTCCTAAAATCCAGGTATATGAAAGCAACATGTGTGTAATTATTTTATTTTTGCATGTCATTGCAGGAGAAAATCAGCATGGTGAACTAAAGGGCATCCTGGAGCACGTAAAGCATTATGAAATTACTTACCCCACATGGCTGCATCCCCACAGACACAGGAGGTCTGCCAACATAGAGGTGACTCAGTCTGCCTCATTCTCTGTCCATTTGACTAACAAAATAATAAATGAATAAAAACAACATACTGACACACAGTTATTTATTTTTACTGAACATCTTCCATCCTTCCAGCATCCCACAGAGGCATTGGTTGTGATCTCAGCTGACGGCCAGGAGCTCAGACTACACCTAGAAAAAAACAAGTGAGTAACATAAGTAGAACAAGAATGACATTCAGTAGAGTGTGTAGCTCCACCAAGATCAAACCGTCCTGTTGAATTCAATCAAACCTTATTAATCAAACTCACAGGCCTGCTGCACAGCAGCTGGGAACAGAAAACTACCTCCAGGGTAACATAATGAAATCTGGTGTATCCTGATTTAACCCTCTGCTTTTTTTATTATTTAGATGAATGCATTATTCTCAGAGATATTAAAAAAAAATAAAGAAAACAGACTTCTCATTCCTTTATCTGTACATCAAAAAATAATGAGTTCTGTTCTGGCCCTCTTTTCATCCTTCCACGAAGTTTAATAGAAATCCGTTCCGTAGGCTTGTGGAAGTAAAATATAATACAAAGTGGGCAAAAGTTTTTCTGTGTTTTTTTTTAAACATGTAAAGCTGTTTATAAATAAATAAAACCCCTAATATACCTATAAAATGTGACAGTAGAACAACATTGTACTGGATTGAATGGAAGTAACTGTTTTAATTGGGGCAAAAAAGTGACTTTGGTAAGAAATTCCAATTTCTGCGCTTTGCCTTTGTGGGGTACCACGCTCTGCAGTGTGTCTTACAATAGAAAAGTTCAAATGTTTTTCAACCTTCTGGAGCAGTGATGCTTGATAGAAACAAATGAGTCAAATGTGATTGGAACAAATCAGAATATATTTCTGCACTGCACACACGTTACTGGCCTCTTGACCATATGTTGGCTGCCATACATGTATTAGGTCAGCGCTCTTGTGGGTGCAGAGAGGGCTATGAAGGGAGGAAAGACGGGTGATGGTTCTGGATGACAGAAGGTTGACATCTGATCTGTGTGCCTTGGGCAAACAGGAAGTAAGTCTGTTCCTCAGCACCTAACATCCTGTAATCTGACAGAGTGGTTCCCATCATGAACAATGGGTTGGTGATAGAAAGTGGACTATCTGACTGGTCTAATGGACAGAGTGGTGGCTGGGTGGGACCGCGAAGACGACTGAAGCTGGGGAGATGCCAGTGGTGACAACAGAGTGGGGTTTATCACTTTTGGATCTGAGCCAGGATGCAAGAACACCAGTGGAATGAGAAGCTGTTTCAAAAGTAGGCTCTCTCTGTCCTTCACACACACACACACACACACACACACACACACACACACACACACACACACACACACACACACACATGCAGGCGCGCACACACACACATGTACGCACACAGACACACAGACACACACATTAAGACACCAGGAATCCACTGTGTCTGGCTGAGTGTCCCCTCGGGGATTTGCCCCCTCGCTCGCCCTCCTCAGCAGGTGGTCACACAGTCAGATTTCCTCCTGGGCAAAGGAATCTTCATCACACACACACTGTGGGACTGTGTGATGAAGAGAAGGACAGACACAACCACATTTTAATATTCTTTGGGGGGTTTTTTGTCCCTCAATATGAACCAGAGAGAGTAACTGATTTTAATTCTCACAGATCATAAAAGAGGAAACACACTTCCGTAGAAATTTGTAATTCGTTTTACTCAAGGAAAAGAAATAGATTTTGAAATATTTCAAATGCAACTTCTCATCTCCCTTCTGGAACAGGATGTCTTTTAACATTTCTTCACTGATCTTGAACGGTGATTCACCGATTGCTTCTGCAGCCTTTGCAGAGTAATATTAGCCTGGTGATGTGAAAAGTGGGAGATCTGCAAACATTTGAAAACTAATGTAGAATCTGGACCTATTGCATATTGCATATTTTAATTTTAATTATCCAATAAATAAATTACATTTAAAAAGATGTTGCAAGAGGAGATCCACCCTGCGCAGATAGTTAAAGCACATCCCACATCCTTAGTATTGATCATTTAATGCACTGCATCGAAGAGCTTTATTGATTAGGGAAAAAAGAGTGTAAAGACTCTTTTTGTTTGAATTTTTTTTAATCCGTTTTTGTCTCTCTTTGTAACGGGAGGATAATTTTTTAAAAACACTGGCTAGATATTTTCTCTCTGCACAAATCTAGCACATGTGCATGGTTTATTCACTTAACAGTGGCAATAATGTTAATCAATAATATCCAGTACTCCACACACACCATAATTTATCATGTCCAGTTTGGGCGATGTAAGGGAGACTACTCTTTTTAATGTACTTATATGTAATTGTTCATTTTAATGATGATAAATTAGTTGATGCTATTCAAGGCTGCCACAAACAAACCATTAAATACTGAATCACACAACAATAACTTTAAACAGTCCTGCACAAAATTGGTTTTACTGCAGAGCTTGATGGCTGTCACACACGCTGCATAGACCACTGGTTCCTGCCATTTCATTCAGGATTTCCCTGTGTTGCTAATGTGCAGACAGACCTGGCTTTGTGAGACTGGGGGCAGGAGAAGCCCATAGTCTGCGTCAGCGAAGATCACCATCTTACTTTAGAGAAAAGCCAGAGAAAATGTTGGCAGTGTCTACCTCTGTGTCCTGGCTACTCCCTTTTGTTCCAAACGGCTCCTTTGATAAACAGCAGAAAGGGCAGAAGTCAAATTAGCTGTGAGATGGTCTTGATCTTGTCCTCCTGCATCTCATTTTTCTGCTCTACCCTTTTTGAATTCCATCCTCCTCACCTCTCTGCTCTCTCTGCAAATGCTTAGCTGCGAACTTTTTGGGGTATCAGTACTCCTGATGGCTTGAGTACAGAATCAGTCTATTTATGTCCTCCACAGTTTTGCTTGTCTATGTATGTGTGCGCGTGCATGGATGCCTGCGTGCACTCACGCGTGTGTGTGTGTGGGTGTGGTTGTGCACGGATCATTCTCCGGTCAGTACATGCAATCGGTGTGAGTGCTGTGCTTTTATCTTAATGAAGGTTGCGTTGTAACCCTGGAGGGCTGATTTGTTTAACAGCCAGCAGAGGATAGTGTGCTGACTCAGAGTGCAGGAAAACGGATGTAAAAACAGAGTCAGTTCTGGAGGAAACAGAGTAAGAAAGTGAATGATGGGCCGGAGGAGAAGGGGTGAGGTGAGAGCAGGCATGGAAAGAGGAAAGTGGCGACAGTCGGGGTCAGTTTGGGTGTGAGTAATGTGTTTCTGGTCCAGATATGAAGCCATGTGGATATTCTGGCTTCATCCTCTATGTGACTTTCTCTGTTTTCTCTTATATGCCCTCCCTGCACACCCTGAAGAGCGTGAACCTGAATTAAGCACTCCCTCGGGAGACGTGGACGTCATTGTTACTCCTCTGTTCTCCTTCTCCTCACCTCATGTGTCTTCCGCTGTCCGCTTTAAAAAAACGAACAACCCATTCTTTTTCATTTCTTTCCTTGTCTGGCTTTATCTGATATTCCCCAGGGCTTCAGTGCAAATACACGTCTCCCACGCGCTCCCTGCGGTCAGGGTTTTTGGGCGAGTGTGACCACACACACGGACAAGCAACACACACACACACACAAACACACACAGCAGCTGAAAAGAACACAAACAGAAACAAACAGAGCTGATGGATCACAGGTCTAGGGCAGGGATGCACTCGCTCACTCTTGTTCCTATGTTTAGTCTTACGCGTTGCGCCGCTGTCTCAATCGAGGACTGTCTGTCGGTCGGTTTGCCCGGGAAACACTCTCAGGACTTCATACAACAGAACATTGATCTCCCTGTGCAATAAAAGCCTCTTCATCATCCATTACTGAGCGGTGCATAGTCCTCCTCCCTCCCCGAACCCCCCATGCAGTGATGTCATCTGATACTATGAGAGAATGCGACCCACTGACCCCAATGCATTACCCCACATCCCCTCTCCTCCCTTCTCCTCTGCTATCTCCAGAATACATTAGCATCACTCCTCCGCCCCCCTCCCCTCCCCTCCCCCTTCCCTCCCTTCACAAGACTCAACCAAACCTTTTGTCTCAGCCTCCCCCCGCCAGACGGTCCTGAATCAGCCATCGCTGCTCAATCACAGCATCTGTCTGGACTCTGGACCGCATCCAAACTCTGTGGGGCGCTGACGGCATCAGGCCGGGGGCTTTGGGCTGTGACGTTTGAAATGTTTGGGATATTCCATGGGAGATGGTGGTTTGGGCAATATGAAAAAATATCCAGTGGTCAAAGGCTTTTATTTGATTATGAAAACTTCATTTAATTGACGTAATGGATTCTTCTTTTTGCCTATAATGGTAAACGCCTTTTGCTTAGCTTTTCAGAAGCAGTGATCCGTTTACCTGAACTGTTTCTTGCGGATGAGGTAAAGTGAAACTGAAGCGTTTAACCACAGACTTATTTATTGTTATTTGGTTCATGTTTGGTCCGTGTCTTACTGGAAGACAGATGCATCGCTCGCTCTTTCATTCAGTTCTTCACAGTTTCATTGATGATCAATTTGAACAAGTGCATCGTCATGAAATATAAGATCATAGATGCTATTTTAAATGGATGACGGGTCAACTTTTGATGCTTCTATTCCAGTAGGTGTGAATTCTTATCTCTGTCAGGAAGTACTCAGTCTTAGCCGGTATTGTTCTTTCAGTAGTGATAATGGATTTCTTGGTGGCATGTTGTGTCTACGTGTCACATGGTAACAGAATGACCATCACCGCTGGTAGAGACCCAGCTGACTGACACAAGACCAGAATGGAGCCGGGCGCAGAGAGACTTATGTGTCTCCTTGAGGAAGAAGCGATTCTGTTACACAAACTGTGCGACTGCAGCACGTAAAACTCAGTCTATCATCAGACAGTCTGCTGATGACTAGAGCATGATGGGATATTTAGAAACTTAAATTAGAAGAAGTGAAGGGAGACCATACACATTAGGTTAAAAGTTCACGTCTAAGCACAGAGGGGGTTGACATCACCCGGATACATTACAACTCATTGTGTGTGTGTGTGTGTGTGTGTGTGTGTGTGCGTGTGTGTGTGTGTGTGTGTGCGTGTGCGTGTGTGTGCTAATCTGCTAAAAGATGAAGCCGTTTTTCTTCTTGATCTGTGGCTGATTGCTTTAACAGGCTGTCATTGTTTCAAGCGGCTCGTCTCCTTCAGGGCATCTGACGACCAAGAAAAGAAAAATCCCCGTCTTTCCATCGTTCGTCTTTATTGCCCTTTGAAGGAATAGTACGGAATTTTGTAAAGTGTAGTCATCAGCTTTTTTTTTTTTTTTTTTTTTTAGATGAGAAGAATGATACCACTTTTTTTTCCATTTGAGCGCTGAACATGAGGGTAAAAGTCACAGTTGGGCAGCTTAAATTAATTTCTAGAGGCTCATTAATTTACACATCTCATCTCATTTGTTTAGTAGGCTACATAATGCTGTAATATCTATAAAAAAAACTTCTTATTGGTTTGATTACATCCCGTGAAGCAGTGATGTATTTGTCAGTGTTTGCGTGTTTGTCCGTCCGTACACCAAATATCTTCACAACCGTTGCAGATAGAAAGATGAAACAAAACTTTTGTACATTTTTTTGCACATTTCTCAGGAACCGGATAAGATAGAAAGACGAAACAAAAGGCGTTCTATTCAGAGAGGCAAGGGGATGAAAATTAGATCACAATCCTGACTTGACACAACCACTTTTTTACCTTTTAGAGTGCAAAATTCTGGAGACAGACGATATAAACTTTGAAAATAATCAGAGGTCAAGGAAGCAGCAGGTCAGGGTAAAATTTTGAATTCAGGGGTGTCGTGGGATGTTGCAGCCTCTGACTGCTTTGTTTGTACTTTCTCTTGTTTTTCAGAAACAAATATAATCAGTAATTATATCAGTGGGCTCTGGAGGTGCTGGTGGGGTTACCTCACATTAGACTGGAGCATTGTATGACATTAATCCCTTCAGGATCCCTCAAGATTAGTGTTAGAGGAAGTGGCTAATTTAAAAACAGGATACAAATCGGATTTCAGTGGAATACAGGTCAGATTATCAGTCATGTTCATTTATCTTTACTGACTCGATCACTCCGTATTTTGTCCCACAGTCATTTAGGCCTCGGTTTTGCATGAGAACCACATGACTAGAAGCGGGCGGACTCTGTCTCCAGTCTTTATGCTCAGCAAAGATCTCTGTACCCTGGATGTGGCTTCATATTCAGTTGACAAATACTTTATATGACTTTATATTAATCATTTTATAAAACTCTCAGCACTGATTGAACTATGGTGCCTGATTTATGCTGATGCCGTTCAACAAAGAAAGAAGAATGCTAGCTAATCCAGATTTCTTCGCTGTCATATCTTTTTGCCTCGAGGTAAAAGGCGAAAGCGGGCTATGGAAATGAAGACACATGATAAAAGTTAAACTCCTGTGGAACATCTTTGGTCTGTCTCATCTTTATTTGAGGCTTGAGCCAAGTCTAGTCTTCAACCATCAGCAGACAGGCTTCGTTTCTCCACAGCCTGATTTCACTGCTGTTACCGCCTGTTTCACCGACCTGACAGTCAGGGGAGGGATGAGAGGAGATTTAGAGACTCAGAGCAAAACAAAACCAGCTGTTGGGAGAGTTTATGAATGAAAACAGGAAGAATGGATGGAGATGGTGAAAGAAAGACGGAAAATGAGTATCTATGAGATGTAAATAATCAGCCAATATTTAGACAGGAGCAGCCACAGACTCTCTCTCTCTCTCCTGCTTCTGTTTGTCTCTTTTACTGATAAGTAAAAGGAATGTTATGTTTTACCACAATGAACTTATGTTCCTCTTGATGCGTCCATGTTTCCCAGATTTACTTCCTGTCTGCTCCAATCTGAATCGTGTACTAATGGAGTGATTCCATATTTCAGAGAAAGAATAGGAGGACATTGGTGAATAATAGACCTGCCAAACAAAAGTGGCCTGCACCACAAACACAATTAGTTACTATCTCCTACTTTACATAAAAAACAGGGTCATGCTGGAAGCATACATATGGATTGCACTGGAGTCCCAACACTGCTCCACATTCCTCTTTGTATTTCTTATCTGTGGGAGAATCTTAGTCTAAATCTTTAGAGCAGTCCTTTGCAGATTGTCCCTGTCAGACTGAATGTTTTATGACCTGTGAGCTGCTGGAGTGAATCCTCAATCTCCACTGTTTCCTGCAGATTTTACTCTTTATTCTCACTTCTGTTCCACCATGTTGTTTCTGTTTCAAACTATTAAATGTTTAATACGAAACATATTCTCCTGCCACCAGGCAGCTGTTGGCCCCCGGATATCAGGAAATATGGTACACTCCTGATGGAACCCGCAAGTCATCCTCTCCTGCCAGCACTGTAAGTCTGACGTTTAGTGAATTGTCACAGAGAAGTAAAAAATCAAGGCCGTCAAGCATTAAATGCAGCCTTTTTGCTTACTTAAGATGATTCTCTTGTTGAATGAGTCTCTCCTGTCTGTGTGGAGATGTGTGTGTTGAGTTGATTGCTTTTGCCTTCCAGGGACACTGTTTCTACCACGGAGAGGTTTTGGGAATGGAAGGTTCAAGTGTTGTTGTTAGCACATGCTCAGGACTCAGGTATGTGGAACTCCACTGCAGGCTTATTCATAATGCCGTATAATATTCAGAGCTTTTCCCAGTGGCAAAGGATATTTATCTGAATTAGTCTCCAGTAATACTACATCTTAGAAATTAAAAATATATTTAGAAAGACAAACCTCTCAGTAAAGAACAGGGAGAGGACTTTGTTCCACTTTCTTCTGCAGAAGATTAAAGAATTGGAAAAGAAAATATTTCCTAATCCTCAGAGGAGAGAAGTTTTTGATTTATATTTTGTAGGGATGGTATTTGTAATCAGTTCTGTTAAAGATGTGTATTTGAAGCACATCACTGAAATGTGCAGAATGGATGATGTTTCCAATCTGTGTTTAAGAAAGTTACTCAAGAATCATTGATGGCAAAAAGTAACACATGATCATTAGCTGATCATTTAACACTAATTTAACATCCTTGTTTTTTTGTGCTCCATCTGTTACGCAAACATTCAAGGCCACAAAATCTATTAATGTATGTAAGATGACACCCGAACGCCACTTAATCAACATGTCCAGTGAACATAAGCACATTTTTCCTGGGGTTTTGAGCTGCAAAAAAAATCCATACTGTTTCTCCAGAGTTTTTAGCCGGTAATATCACTATTCTACATCATTATTCATACATACATTTAAAAAAAACCTGAAACCTGGTTGTAAACTTATAAAGCTGAAGAAAATCCTGTTACTTATGAGCGTTCTCACTGGTTTTCATATCAACATTAATACATTCGTCAGCCTGGTGGGATTAAGACAGACTATTAACATAAACAGAGAGCAGATGTTTTCTGCAATGGTCAGAATATTATTTTTTAAAGCTAGAATTCTATTTGTTGTTCTAACAATGGAGTGACTGCGGTGAAAGAAGTTATGGGCTCACAGCCAGAATCCTGACGATGTGAATGAAAATAAGAATGAACCAAGCATTCAGTTTACAAACCAAGACAGAGGAGAGAATCTGACAGGAAACACTTGTGTAGATTCTTCCACAGTCCAGTAGGTTAGTCGGTCATTGGCTCAATGGTTCACCGAGTGCAGCTGAGGTTGGAGTTTTCTCCTGGTGTTCATCCAGAGCAGCTGAGTCCTCCTTCTTGAGACATTCAGAGGGGAGAGACCGGTGACAGAGGAAAACATGCGAGTGCTGCCAGATAATATATCTATATGGATGTTTTTGTGACTTTAATGCATCTGGAGGACTGGTGAAAGAATGCATCGTCCTGCTAATGCCATTTCATTGGAGCATCGTGAGATATTAACATGTGAGCGTCTGACCTCCCCAGATGTTTTTTACAGCTGCCCTGATCCGCTGCTCTGTGCATAATTGTGTATTTGTGTGTAGACATCTGCATTCACGAGTGAATTTGTCAGGATGTCAGAGGACTGCCTACCGCCTGTTACAGCTGATCTTCATGTCTAAACAGCAGTAAATCACCTGAGACATGTTTCTCTGCTCCACCCATCCGTAATACAACACAGCCAAATGAAAATAATCTGTTTCTAATGCAACAACATGTGCTTTTTCCCATTCACCACCACAAGAAATCACTTAATATTTCATTTTTTTAAGGTTCAGGGGGTTTACTATTTTGTATTAAAGCATTAATTTCCACAATTTATAGAGAATATCACTGAGCAATACTGATTTTCTCAGACGATTCTTCAGTGGAACCATTCGTACTGTCTTGTTCCCCCAGAGGACTGATTTCCCTGAACACAAGCGTCAGCTACCTGATAGAGCCTCTTCCTGCCTCCACGGATTCACAGCAGCATGCCGTGTTCAGGGCTGAGAGTCTCCATCTACCTGCTGGAAGTTGCCTGCATTACCATGGCACCAAGGAGCACGGGGAGAGGCTTCCTGACTTCATCCATGGAATGATGTCCCCACAAAGAGGGAGGGTGGGTCATAGAAGATGGATGATGATGATCGCTTTTGCGCATTTCATGCAAAGCACAGTAATGTATAATGTAATCACATATTCTGTAGTAAACGATTGTGTGTCCATCAGGACAAACGGGACCTGAGCCAGAATATGAAGTACGTGGAGCTGCTGATAGCTGCAGACAAGGCTGAGGTGAGGATACGGATGTGGATGAAGTCATATTGGGTCATTAAACTAGTCTGAACATCTTGAATGAATGTCTGTCTATTAAGCTAAGGAATGGATGATGTAATGAACTACATTTATATGCATTATAAATAGCATATTCCTAGGTTAGACTATTTAAATGTACCTAAATAAATCTAACAACCTGAACAGACTGTACAAATCTCTCTGGTTAAGATCAGATTCAGAGCCTGTTTTGTTATTTGATGTCTGCTTTTGAGGTTTATGTAGATACAAACTGGGTGTGCCTTCCTGTATAAAAATGTGGTTTATGTCATTGACAGTTTGAGAAGCATGGGAGTAGTCTTGAAAAGACCAAACTGAAATTACTTGAAGCGGCCAATTTGGTTGACAAGGTACCATCTGCTATGACTCATGAAAACCACAAACAGACACTCAGCTTTATGACACAGGTGCCTATGTAGTCGTGTCTGAATTTTTTTTTTCTCTCTCCATGCCTTTAGTATTACAAGAATCTGAACATCCGCGTGGCATTAATAGGCTTGGAGGTGTGGACCAGCCGGGACATGATCGCCGTCTCAGACAACCCTCACAGCACTCTGGCAGCATTCCTATCCTGGAGACGCAAACAGCTCCGCTCGCTCCCCAACGACAACTCTCAGCTCATCACGTCAGTCTCTCACGTCTCTCACCAGCCTCTGCATTTTCTCTCCTTTAGCCTCTCCATCTGTCTCTGTGTCGCCTCTAGAGCTCCCATCCCATGCACAGTTATCTCAATTGATTTTATCTCTATTGTTAGAGACAGTGACGATCACTGGTTGCGTTCCAGCGTGCACTTGTCCAGATAAAACTAATGTCCGGTGGCGTTTTGTGTCTCCAGGGGTCGGGCATTCCAGGGTACCACCATTGGGCTGGCACCTCTCAAAGCCATGTGCTCAGACTACCAGTCTGGTGGCGTGAACACGGTACGAGAGTCCTAACGAACACAAAAGACAAGCTATCATCGTATTAGTTTTGTGTGCAACATGTTAAGTCTTTAAGTTCTGTTTGATTCCTCTTTTGGATAGGACCACTCAGAGTCAGCTGTGGGTGTGGCTGCCACCATGGCGCATGAAATGGGCCACAACTTTGGCATGAGCCACGACAGCACCGGCTGCTGCCAGGCCAGAGCTGAAGATGGAGGTTGCATCATGGCTGCCGCTACTGGGTACGATACACAATGAGGAATGATGAACTCGTGACCCATGAATAAATTACCATTATTGAACTGTCAGAGAGGATCTGCCATACATCCATGCTGTGTTCGTGACTCGTCTTTCTCACCTTGGTGCAGGCATCCATTTCCACGTGTGTTTAATGACTGTAACCTGAAAGAGCTGAAGAGCTACCTGAACTCCGGAGGTGGGAAGTGTCTCTTCAATCTGCCGAACACCAGAGCCATGTACGGAGGGCAGCGCTGTGGCAACGGTTACCTTGAAGATGGAGAAGAGTGTGACTGTGGAGAGGAAGAGGTCTGTGTGTGTTTTATCTGTTGTACATCTGTATTTTCTCTGTAGGATTTTGAGGCCCTTCATTGTGTGTTTGTGTAGGAGTGTACCAGTCCCTGCTGCAATGCTAACAACTGCACTCTGAAAGCCGGAGCTGAGTGTGCACACGGCGTCTGCTGTCAAAACTGCAAGGCACTGACACGCACACCAAGACAGACACCAACGTCCTCTCTCCCTTCATTGATGTCATATCCAAAGATGTCACTCTTGTCCTTCTCTTTCCTCCTCTTTCTCCTTTCTCCATCCAGCTGAAGAGCCCAGGTGTGCTGTGTCGCGCTGCCTCTGGGTCTTGTGACCTGCCGGAGTACTGCGATGGGAAAACAGAGTCTTGTCCTGCTAATTTCTATCTGGTGGATGGGACGTCGTGTGCCGGTGGACAGGCCTACTGTTACACCGGCATGTGTCTGACCCTGGAGCAGCAATGTCAGTCCCTCTGGGGAAGAGGTGGGTAAATGGAATGCTCATTAAAAAGTTTATTAAAAAGGGTTGTTTCCTGTATTTTTCTCCCATGGTAGCTTATTTTTTATATGCATATAGACTTTCTATCTTCCAAGCGTTTAAACATTTTGTGCCTGTTGAAGCAAACCGGCTGGATAGAGTTAGAGATGAGCTTTAGTGAGTCACATGACATGTAGTTGGACGGTGTCCATGCTCACGTTGTGTTAGATCCTCCCCTGGAGAGCCTTTGTAGTACCACAGGAGCCTCGAACAACAGTAAGGGACACCATCTGGTCTCCACCGGGTGGTCACGTTACACACTGTGCATTCGTGCATTGTGGGGTGTGTATGTGCAGCTATATTGATGCATTTGTTTACATTTCTAATATTCCAACTACAGATGGCCGTCCTGCACCCGATCTGTGTTTTAAGAAGGTCAACGAGGCAGGAGACATGTATGGGAACTGCGGCAAAGATGTGTTTGGGAAGTATCGAAGCTGTAAGGACAGGTGAGGATCAGTCATTCAGACTCATTCACCTCTAGGTTTAAAACCCATACCTGCATTTCCTCAGGTTAAAAAGTTTTGTGGTCTATTTTTATTCAGTCAACAAACATTTGATTTTTTTCTTCCAGCGATGCTCAGTGTGGGAAAATCCAGTGTATAACTTCCGCATCCAAGCCAATTGAGAGCAACGCTGTCCGCATAGAGACCACTGTCAGCGTGGGCAACAGGAAGATCCAATGTATGGGAACACATGTATACAAGGCTGGGCAGGACGAAGAAGAGGCACAGGGTGACACTCTGGATCCAGGTCTGGTCATGACGGGCACCAAATGTGGTGTTGACTCGGTGAGGCTCACACATAGGTGTTGATGTGCAATAAGGGGTTAATTATTTTAACGGAAAGGCAACAAGTAGAGTAAGTAAAATTCTTCCTGCTCAATCCCCTAATCCCACCATGTCTTGTCAGATATGCTTCAATGGAGAATGCCGCAATGCCTCTTTCCTCAGAGCTGATGAATGCAATGCCAGGTGCCATGGACATGGGGTGAGTGTCGCCGTGTGCGAGGAAAAGGAATCAGTCTGCAAGCTCACAATCACACAAAATACAACCCATAGAAAAGCTTAGAGAAGTATTTAGTATTTTAACACATAAAATAACAGTACAACAATGTAGAATTACTGCATTACAAGAAAACAATCTGGAACTGAGTACGTAGAGTAAGTAGAAATACTGAAATGTTACACAACAGCGTGATCCTTATCATTGTTAATTCATTATGTGCAAAATAATTATATCACCAGATAAAAGTAGTGCAGTAAATATTTTTCTCTAAAATACAGTGAAGTAAAAATAGGAAGTATTTAGATGAAAATACTTAAGTACATAAAAGTACCATGAAAAACTAGAGTAAATGTACGTGGGGTTTTTTACATGCAAAGTAGAATTTACTCCTGCATTTGCACGTCTTTGTCCTGAGTGTTAACCTTTTACATTTTAATGCGTTGTGTTTTTTCACCAGCTATGCAACAACAATCATAACTGCCATTGCGATGCAGGCTGGGCTCCTCCTTTGTGTAACCAGAGGGGGTTTGGAGGCAGCGTCGACAGCGGACCCATCATAAGCCACAGTGAGAAAACAATGTTTCACATTTATCGACAGTTAAACTTGTTTAAAATGGTTCAGTTTTCTGATTCTTCTTTATTTTATGGTCCATCAGGGAATCTTCTTCCACTCCTGCTGGCCCTTCCTCTGTTCCTCTCTGCGGTTTTGACTGTGGTTGGATTATGGTGCTGCTCCAGACATAAACTCCGCCCAATGAAAACCCCTGCTCTGTCTCCAGTGCCAACGTGTGTAATCCTCTAGTGTTAAATACCAAAGATCCACATTTAATTTCACAGAATGAATGATGGTTTTGCTCGTCTGTATCTATGCTTTAACCCTCAGTTGTTCAGTCCCTGTGGAGGTCAAACCTCTGTATCCTGACAGTCAGACAAACGGTCACACCAACCCAGCATTCCTGTTTATGAAACAGAACTCAGACCAACTGGTAGAAACACTTTCCTCTATTGTTATTTTAACTCTCCAGCAACCAGCTGAACTTTGTAATGGTCGTATTCTTCAACAGGGTAAATCCTCTCCTCATCCAAGCCCATCTTGCTCAAGTCGGTCCAGACCTGCTATTGTGCGTCCAGCGGTGAAACCTCCTCCTGTGCCTGCATATCCTGCAGAGCAGAGAGCGCAAATGGCTCAGACCCAGATGCAGCCGGTGGTTTCTCCTCAGAGACAGTACTCTTCTCAGGCCTACACTCCACCTCCTTTAAAACCTAAGCAGGGACCAAACCAGGCTCCTTCACCACCCTCAGGATCTCCATCATTACATGCGCTGGACACCAAAACCAGCTCACAGAGTTCTCTTATACCCAAAGCCCGCCCAGACCCTCCAACTAGACCCCCACCTCCCTGTCCGGTCAATCGACCTTTATTGGTAATTCTGTAGTATGTTTTAACGTAAACTCTATTCTTGCTCAGATGAACGAATGTGAAATGTCTGACTTTTCATTTACTTCGAAGGAACAACAAAACATAAAAGACCTGCAAATCACGACTAAAGCCCTGCAAAGTGGAAAAGCTGCTTTGGCGCCATCTGCTGGACAGAAAAAGCCAATTAGGTAAATTTGTGGTTGCTATTACGCAAATAAACCAAATAAACATTGCTTAATGTGTCATTATTTGTCTTTCTTTAGAACCTAAGAGCTCAGGGAGACATCGGGTCCACCACCTAAATCCAGTACTGCCTCTGACTTTGTTCAAATTTTAATGCCTGAAGAAAATGTGGTGCTGTGAACACGACGCCTTTACACAATTGATTTATGCTGATGTGTATCAAGAGAAAATGATAGAATTACATTTACAGTACATATCAAAATGTAAAATATATTTCAAGTCTTAAGTCTTTAAGATTTAGACTTCATCTGTTTTGTAAATTAGCCTTACGTGTCTGTTGTCACAACTTGAAACAGCCAAAGCTGTGAATTTAACAACGATTTTGTTACTATTGTCCCAAAAGTTCATGGAAATGTGAACCTGTTATGTGTGTGCAGCGGTGATGAAACACTGTTCCCAGAATATTTATTCAGAAAGGAAAATTAATGTTTACAATGTAGTCAATGTATTAAACACTGTGCCTCATAATGAGCACTAACTGTAAAGGGATATGCCATATTAAGAAGAGATGCCAACTTCATGTGTGTCAACCAGAAGGGGAAAGACTTCCATGCATGTTATAAGTACATGTTTATGAGGACACAATGTCTGCTATGTAGCAGGAAGTCTTTGGGATTTTTTTTTATTTTTATTGCTTTTATATTATTTTGCTATTGGACATTGAGCAGTCTAGTTTAATTGTGAAGGTCTTAAAGGCGACTGAGTCATTATAGGTTCAGTTTTCTATGAAGTACAAACTAGCAAAAGTCACATTTTTAAAACCTGCTAGACCAGACTGATACTGGCTTAAATTTTCCAATGCGCAGTGACTTTTATTTCTTCTGTCATAAATATGTGATGAAATTGTCTTTGTAATGGGAAACAATTTCAATCAGTTAAAATTAGGACTAAAATGATTTAAATATATCAGGTAAACATCTCATACAACTGATTGATTTTGCGTTAGTGGGACTGGCTCCATGACCAAGCTGCTGTAAAGCTACTCTCCTACAGAAGAAGACCATCTTATGTGACTGCAGGTTGTGTATCAGCAGTTATGTTGGCATTACTTTAAGGTACTATTAAGAATCCAGGTCCGTTTGACTGCTTTATGGATCACCTTTTGTTTTGTTTTTTTTCTATAATGTGGACGTACGGCTTGTCACCTGCCACTTACTGTCTAATCAGACCTATGCAAACGCTGTCGCCTGTGTCACACTCTCCTCAGCTGGAATTCAAAAACACACACTGAAAAATAAAAACATTAATTGTGAACTTGTCATGTCTGTGATTTGTGAACATGGGTGTGTAACTAAAGAGCAGTAGCCTTGTGAATGAGCAGCACCTGTTTTGTTGATGCTTTTCAATACAGCTGCCAGCGGGTGCAAAGAAGTCAACACACAATTTTTATCATTATTTATTTCTGTAAAGATATTTGGAATTGCTGAGAGCAGACATCCACCTATTAGACGATCAGTGGTCTGACCAACAATAATAAATGTTTGTTTTCTCATGAAACAAATGGAAAAAATTAAAAGTAACATTTAAAGTAGAATTCAGCTCACATTATCAACTTAAATGCTAATTCGGAGTCATATTTTTTGCCGGCTGAAGTGTTTTATCTTCTCTAGTTTTGTAAAGAATTTGGAAAATAAAGTTGAGAAAAGTTACACATAGGAAAGTAAAGTGTTGTGTAGAGTTTTAATAAGTGCAATAGCGTATTGAATTAGAAAATGATCACTACAAAATTATTTTTACTGGTGTTTTTTCTCCTCAAATACAGCTGTTTTCATATTAGTTGCTGCTACACTCCTAGATCTTCATTTTACATGTCCTTCTTTCACTTCATTCACAGAGCAGACATCTCTTTTTACATAATTATGTACATTACAAACTAACATCGTGTGTTGGCAGATATGGATGACTTTTGTCTTGACCTGTTTTGAGTTGTATATTTGTTTTGTCCTCAAATGACCAGATGGTAGTAGTTTAAATCACACTAGTAGTTAGTAATAACCAAAACAGTGAGCTCAAAGAGATGAGATAATAATCATATATTTTGAAAGTTCATCTCTACAATTAATACCATTCATATGATAAATAGCTGCTGATACAAAACTATTGATTTATACGGCAGCTTTTACACAATTTTATCTATTTGTGGAACATTTTGGAAAGAGGGGGAACTCTTCATCAAGTCATTCTCATCTATCGAAGATGTGGTCAAAATATAATCATCCATCATCGTCACTTCCTTGATTCTCTTGGGTGGACACTTGTTGTGTTGTGTCATTACACGAGCAGACCTTTCAAGTGAATGTGAAACCCTTTACTTTTCACACATAGGATTATAAATCGATCGTGTATGTATAGGTTTAAATGACACCCCCTTTTCAGCGCTGCTGGAGACACTGAAAGGTGGCTGCCCTTTAGATCTCCACATCCTTTACCCAGATGAAAGCTATCTGATTTATTATAATCAAAAGTCTGCTAAATACCAAGGCCAGACCCCATGAACCCACCCTCACAAAAACAACCACACAAAGACACACACACACACACACACACACACACACACACACACACACACACACACACACACACACACACACACACACACACACACACACACACACACACACACACACACACACACACACACACACACACACACTCGACTATGTGGACTGCAGAACCAGGTTATCCTCCTCAGGACCAAAGGGAGGTGAAGGTAGCTGTGACTCAGGGGGAGTCATGGCAGTGGCAGCCAAAGGTTTTAGCATGTGGCCTAATTGCAGCCTCTCCTGCAGAGCATAATTAGCGTTCGCTAGCATGTCAATTCCTGTGGAGTTTCATTTATTAGAGATGATGATTGGCTGAGGGATAAAACGCAGGGGTGACACCCCCGCCTCCCTTCCCAGCAGGAGGGGGGCGCAGCCAGGAGTAAAGGGAGGATCTCACCTGCTGAAAGCCTCCCCTGCCTTGTATAATGACCCAATTAAGCCTGACTTATTTTTCCACATGTTACGCTGATCATCATTTGCCTCTTTTCACTAATTTATTTGGCAATCAGTCCCTGTTGTTTTGGGGTTGTTTTTTTTACATTTTTCACCCTGAACATCATTATTACGTTCCAAATTTTTGACATAAACTTTTTAACAATGTTTGGTATTGTTTGTTTTTTCTACTAAAACAAGACGAGTATCAGCTGGAATATCAGTCACTTTATTCGGCAATCATTTCCTATTATTTACTATGGTGTTTAAGAATAAATGATTGCGCATGTACATCTTCAATATAGAATTTGTTTTAGGCTGAGTGTAAAATGAGGCGCTGCTACTTACCTCTGACCTAAAGGTGAGCGGCCGACCTTTGACCTATTGAGGTCAATTAGGAGAAATGCATAACCTCTACAGAAGTTTGTAATCACTCCACCAATTATCCCCAGGTTTTGCTGAGGATTGTACAGTATGAGGCTCAAAACTTCAGGAAATGGTCTCACTCTGGGAACATGACAAAATGAAGCAACTCATATTTTCCAATGGTGGCGTTGTAGATTCCCAGAAACCCCTGATGTTCACAGGTACTGTTTCAACATGCTTGTTCTACAGTAACACTTAATCATCTCTGTATTTTATGTCAATAAAGCTAAAATTCCACTTCAACAATGAGTGCATAATTTTTGTGTTGGTGTTTACGGCCTGGTCACTACCCCGGGGACTGGTGGTGGTTTATATAGTAAAGTGTTGCTCTGATTGAGGTACTTGGCTGAGGCATTAAAAGGTCATCATAAAAATTTAATAAGAGGAAAATGTCACAGGGGTGGGGGGTTGGGGGGTAAGATGTAAGGTAAATATGGAAGGATTCCAAATCCTAAATTTTCCTCCTGCCTTCGTCTACCTCTTAAAACTGAGTTTATTTTGCCAAAATAAACACTGAACAGCAGTCACATTGAAAGTGTTGAGTTTTCATTTACGTGAAAATGTATTACTTTCTGTTTGCTTCAGTGTTCTTCACAGCTGGGTTGCTGTTACATCAGACAGACAAATCAATCACCAATCAGCTCAGGCATTGTTTCCTAATGTTGTTTATCCCTTTCAGATCAATGAACAGAGAATTCCTTATGAGACTCCCACAGAGGTAAGTCCACAGAAATGACACCACACTAAAGCTCTTTACGTCTAATTAGAACCCTTGACGATTCAAATGCAGATGAAACTATATTTAATGACTTGATGTCAACAGGAGACCATCCGTTGATGTCTGATCCATCTCATTAGGACTGTACTCTACATATGTGTGTGTGTGCGTGTGCGTGTGTGTGTGTGTGTGTGTGTGTGTGTGTGTTGTGTGTGTCTTTCATTGAAACTAATGATTGCTGAAATGGTGAGACACATTTAATTACACACAAACTGTGTTTTCAGAATTGCCTTTATTGTAAACACTGATAATCAATACACAATAAATGCAAATATTATCTGACAGATAGGAAACACAAACTTCTTCATCGTCACATAAAAAAAAAACTGCTGTTCCTCCAGGGTATACTTGAATACTTGATAGCACGCAAGTAAAAAATACATGTCAATGTCTAGAAACCGAGTAACAGTTTTCACATTTTCCCCCAGAGGACGTCTGGCAGAATGCCAGTTCTTTAAATTAATTGTGTTATTGTGTCCATATACAATAAAATGTGATTTACAATGTTTATCCACCAGTGGGTGAACTACACTAAAATATATGGAAATCTACTCCTCAATTTATGTCGGCATCCTAACTAAAAGCTTTTATTTGCAGCCACCAGGAGATTTCTTACACCAATTATAATATAATATGATTATAATAATATAATCCCTCAACATTAATACTAGATTGACAATAGCATGTGATGGTTACTATATATAAAGACAATAATGTTCCATTTAGAGTCCACATGCATAATAAACACACGTCTTACCTGTAAATACATCATAAACACAGCTGACAGAATACAGAGGAGGAGCCGTCCGTTCCACTGATAGTATTAAATACGTTTTACCAGATCAGCTGAAACGTATTCTTATTTGTCCTCCTCCTTGCCCTGGTGCTCCCACGGCACGGGGTCGTTCTCCTCTGTGTGCGATCCGGTCTCCCTCTCCTGCCAGAACTGCTCCACATCAGGCAAGACAATCCCGTCTTTGAGGCTCACCGTGTCCGCCTCTCTCCCTCCTCCTCCTCTTTGCTCCGGCTGGAACTTGGCCTCTCTGCTGGGGCCCTGACTGCAGCTTGACCGGTGTCTCCTCTCCCCCAGCGGCTGACCGGAAGTCTCCGGTCGAGGGCAAGGCGACTGGGGAGCCGTGGGGTTGTGGGGTCCGGGTTTTGCTTTCTGAGGAGGGAGTTTACGCAGGGTGAGCCGCCTCCACAGCCCCCTGTAGCCCTCTCTGAACTCCTCCGAAAGGGAGAGGACGATGATGGGGTTCACCAGGGACAGAGAGAAGGTGAGCAGCTGACCAGAGAGGGTTAGAAGAAGGGGTATAGAAGAGTCGAGGGGCCGGGCTCCTTCGTTTTGTTTCTCGGCTATGTGGTGCTCCCAAACCCACACCACCCACTGTGGAAGCCAGAGAATAACCATGGCCACCGTCAGGCTGAATAGCATCAAAGTGAGCTTCCTGGATCGGATCTGAGTTCGCAGGTTCTGAGTCTTACTGGAGCGACGCTGGCACTGGCCATAAGCCTTCCAGAAATATATCAGGGCAAAACTCAAAGGTGCACAGTAGACGCCTAGAGGGTACGCTTTGACATACACAGACATGAAATCCCTGGCATGAGGAGGAACCATCAGCACACACACCAACCCACGGAGGTCCCTCTGCAGCCGAGTGAAGAGCCATTGAGGGATGGTGACGGAGCAGGCAGACAGCCAGATGAAGAAGAGCACCACCAGGATGGAGCCCAGGTGGATGCTGACTTGCTTGGTGGGGTTGGACACGTAGCAGTAACACGCTTTGGCCATGACGGCCACAGTGAAGCTCTTGGCTGCCATACAGGACTGGAAGAACCAGTCAGCAGTCTTGCAGACAATCCATCCCAGATTCCAGCTAGCTTTGGAGTAGGAGGCAGCCCTGAAAGGCACCGTGAACGCCAACACCAGCCCATCGGCGAACATCAAGTTGAAGATAAGGGAGTTGATAAGTGATAGTTTGCCTCTGTGAGCGCTGGAGAACAGGATGACCATCGCAGTGAGATTACAAACCACACCCAAGATGCAGATGACTCCCAGAATAGCCGGCACCAGGACCCTCAGCTCACCAGAGTCAAGGTGTCTGAGTGAACCACGCTCACTGAATGACCACTTGTCTATGGAGCTGTTCACCACTGTGGCATTGCTACCACTGAATTTATCCATCTTTGTTTTTTAGAAGTCAAAGGTAGCCAGAAATAGGGAAAAAGTGTCTGGGTAAAAGATTCCCAAAAAAAACAACTCAAAATTGAGATTTTGTAGAAAGAGCAGCGAATCAATTGACAGTCAGTGATGACAGTGGAGCTCCTGTCTGTCCCTGGTTTATCCTGAGACTCAAGGATTCAGCCTCAGCAGATGGTTATAAAGATGCCATTTGATTGACAGCTGCTGTCCCCAGCTGCTAAAATGTACGTAGACAACAGTCTCAAAGGGCCAATTAGAAAATCTCTGCATAATGTGCACAGTAAGTCAGATGAATCTATTGGATTTTTAATTTGTGTAATTGTTTGTTGAATTAGTGGTCATTAAATGGAGGTTAGGGATTCTGATATGTATGTCTTGATGAGTGTTAGAAGGGATTTTATTAGCAACCATCATTTGCGTGATGGATTTCTGCTCTTTGTATGGTTAGTACTCATGCTATGATCAAAATAATGGAAATAACATGTATTGTGAAAGTGGGTATTCACTTCAACTCAGTTGTGTACAGTTGAAGGAAATGGTGTTTTCAGATTGGTTTGATGTTCACCAGATCAGCTGCTTCTTAAAGAGGTGTTCACCTCTGCACAAAGACTGAGGCAGGCGGATGCAGATCTGATGAAAAACCTTTTCATCTAACTTCTTTTATGACCTGGCTGACGGCCAGACTTCTATAATCCAGCTCCCAGCAACCAAGTGACATTTAAAGAGTTATTTTAAAATACAATTCAAATAGAAACAGTTTTGATGGCAATCTGGCTAGCACTGAAGGGAGTAAACCAGATTATGAAGCCTGTTGATATCATGGGGAAGAACGAAAAATAGAATATCCTGTTTTTTTTTAACCTGCTGTCATCAAACTGACTTTGATCGGACCTGGTTTAAACAGCAGAGCTGATGGATCTGACTGGTTCCTGCCGCTGCTACTGCAGGTTGCTATGCACATCTTACTGCATAGCTTTAGCTGTCATGTGTCATCAGCACAATCCAACACTACAACATGAAAACAACTATGTGTGATTTGGTAGGAACTCTCAAGACCCTCCAGATCTCCGCAGATGGTACTTATTGATTGCTGAGCAGATTTGGCATTGTGAAAGTAAATAGTAATTTTTAACAAGACAAAATACCTGGACTTCACAAAGTAGAGACGAATGTTATCCATATTTGGCTCCACATCCAGCTGTGAAATGACATTCTCATAGTTAGTTTTATGAAAACGAAATGATGTTCAATAATAATCAGTGAACATTCGCGTGTCTGTTTGAGACGTGGGTTGATCCGTTGCTCCTAAGATTCAAAATGTTGAGTGGAGGCTAAAATAGAGGCTGACAGCCCACCCGAACATATGAATGTAAGCTGTAATATCTGATTTTTAAGTTAAGAACTTTGTGCTTCCATGTTTAAGCAATTGTTAAGTTCAGCCATCAAAAACATTTATTTAGTTCTCCTTCTAGGATGTTGTACAGTAAATGAAAGGGATGAAAGATTAATTTCATTATTTACTCATGTTTTCGTTCAATAAAAATGTAAATGGATTTCTTGGGTCTGGCAGAAAACACGTTTCTGTGTTTGTCTGGTCTCTGGATGATCGGACCTCAGCGGGGGAGGATGGTTGACTTACTGGAATCTCCTGCAATTTTAATTGAATACTTCTGCAGTAGACCATTAAAGTGAACCCCCCACATGCACACATGAAGAGAGAGAGGCTGAAGGAGAAGTACCTGCAACCCACAGAAGTACCTGTAATCCAGTTTCCAAAACCAATTTAATGATACTGTATAACTGCGAGGATTCAGGCGTCTCTCTCGGTGAAAACACTAACATAAACATAACATAAATGTCTTACAGAAATGTGGCTATGATGGCAACATATTCCTCCAATTACACTGTTGTTTTTTACATTTACATTTTTATTTTAATCAGAAAATTCAGCCAAACTGGCTCCTTACATTTCTTTCCAGCCACATTTCCACTGCATGTATTTGAGTCCTCTTTTTCCACAAGAGGGAGCCGTTACACCACAATTCACAATGTGGAGGTACGCTCTATGACATCACAGTGGTCCTATATAATGTTCTTCACCAGACCAGGTGGTGTCTGGTATGTATGTTCTCCTCATGTCTGTGTGGGTTCTCTCAGGGTTCTCCAGCTTCCTCTCACCTCCAAAAGCACACACTTCATGTGAACTGATCGGTTCCATATTGTCCGTAGGTATGAGTGTCTTAAAATCAGTCATAAATTACCCAATATCTCCTTGTTTGCAGCATTAATCTTGGCTGTATTGTTTCCGACCGTCGTCCACAAAATTAAAAGTTCCTGAGGGAGAAAAACATCACCCAGCACTACAATGTGTGGCACCTCGCAAAAGGTATTTCCCCCCATTATCGTGTGTACCCACATCCTGTAAGACCTACATAGTAGATGGTATCACAAGTGCATTATGCGGAAAGCACATGAGAGTGACATGAAAGAAACTTTGTGTCCTTACAGTAACATTGTAAAGCTACAAACCAGTTAGTATCACACTTTGAAACTGATCATGAAATGCTGCAGCTGGCTGATCAATCTATATTATTTGTCTATATGAACTTAGGTATTGCAAAGAAATTGGACAAGATCAGTAGAAAGAAAGTGTGTCAAGTACAGAAGTGGATGAGAAGCATAAACCGTCAATTATACTGGACTGCAGCTACTTCATCCACTGGGCCAGAAAGACATGCTAAATGGGCATCAATCCTCAACCATGTGTAGGACGTCCACTCACACAATGACCCTCTTTACCTGCGTGAGCTCCCCCACAAAAAGGATGAAGACCAGTGGCTCAAAGCAGGTGCTGTACTAACAGGCTACAACATACTTCATAGTATTTCCTCAGTTTTAAATAGTGATCACACATTTTGTGTAAAAGATAGCCACTGTACACCTACTAACGTGACATTTTTCATTCATTCATTCATCTTGTTCCACTTTGCAGGTCTCGGGGGTTGCTGGAGTCAATCACAGTGGATGACGGCTCTATTGTACTGTGTATTACAATTGTTTCTAAGTTTGGTTGCTTGATAGACTGGCTCTGTATTTTCATTACTGCTATTGTCCTATTATTGATTTTGGGTGCATTTTTTATGTAAATAAATGCTTGTATGTGTCTACAGAAATGGCTCCTTGTAGCTAGCATTAGATACATCATTGTAAGTATGAGAATCACAATGGGTCTTTACCGTCACTTATAGAAAGAGGAGAGGAGAGTAGAAAAAGGTTACAGGAGCAGGAAACACAACATAGGAACACACAAAGTGACATTCGGACACATTAATATTCTGAAACGTACTTCTGCAGCAGCAGAGTCGGTGTCTCTTCAGAGGCCTCTACCTATGGGTCCAATTCTCTGTCCAACTGATACGGCTGGATTATAGCACCTCAGCATTTCACAGTCATGCATCCACCATGAGACATTAGCCCTGCTACTGTTAGCCACGGTGTTGACAGATGGAGCTCATCAGCATTTAATGGTGCAGCCCAGAAAAACAGCCTGTTCTCAGTGGAGCTCATTTGAGCTACTTTCAGACCACTGAAATCAGGACCACCAGTCAGTTGGGGCAATACGTTTCAAATGCAGTGCAGTTGGACATCTGGCAGCAGTGTGAAATTAATTAAAAGGAGTATAATATGGGTCATTTAAGAACAGGAAGAGATGCAGGTGGATCCATAACATAAGATTTGACCTTCACAAGAGACACTTTGTGATGAAGCTGAGCCGCTTTTGCAGAAGCTTGTGCTCTAGTTTACATTACAAGTGATTCAACAGCTCACACAGAGGAGGTCAAACAATGCAGGCTTTGAACTTGCACATCTTTATTGTTTTTTATTCAAAGAAAGTCCAGTAAACATAAAGACTGCATGGTAATTAAATGCATTTCAATACATTCTGAGCTATAAAAGTTTTTTGTTTTTTTCAATTAGTGTCACAAATGAGGTGGTATAGAAGACATTACCATTTAAAGGAAAACCACTTAATGATTCCCTGATTTCATTTCCATAGACCTTTGAATAATTTCCTTTGCTGGAGATGATCTAAAAACAACTTTGAGAAAAGAGAGGAGTGCCGTGTGCTTCACCTCGGCTTCTCTTCAACAACAGGAGGAACATGGATGGGAACTGCAGCAAACTCAAATCAAGCAACCAAGAAATTTCCTTGCACAGTGCATCCAATGATCTGTGGATGTTCAAACATGTCGACATGAGCAGCCCGTGGCTCTGATAGAAGAATGTCAAGAAATTTAAGACTGATCACTTGACATGTAAACATTTTCCACTTCGACCATCTGCAGATCATTTTCAGTACAATACAAATAAGATGAATTGTAGTGAGAAGTCTAAAATTAGTTTTAGCAATAATAATAATTATAATAATTATTATTATTATTATAGTTTGACTCTCTGTCGTATCTTTTGCTGACTGATGACATCAGAATGACTTCAATGTGATGACAACAACAGTTACTCATGCATATCCCAGCATCCTCCTCCCTTCAACTCACAATCATGGAGCTGGTGCTGAAATGTCATTTGGAACTTAATGCTTTGAGAACTTTTACTACATGGGACCTCAGTGAAAGTCTGTTTTTGTTCTTGTTTTTAGAGAAAGATGAGAAAAACAAAACAAAAAGAAAAATTCCTAAGTCAACATTTTATTAGAAACATTCACACTCCTGCCTCGTACTCAGACCCCCCGCCCCCGCCCTCCCCCCATCCCACTACATCAAGCCCACACAGACAAAAGAAGGCACCACAGCTTCTAAACAGACTCATTGACCGAGAGAAGGACCCAACAAAAACAAAAAATAACAGCATTAAATAAAACCACCGACACCGCCATGAAGGCCTTCATTCACATTACAAACTAGAGCAGTCTCCACATGTAGACGCAGAATTGTTGCTCGAAAGACAAACATCTCAGTTCCTGGGGTCAAAGATCAGAAGAGTCTTCATCTCGAATGAGCTCTGCGGTGGGTTGCACTCTGACGGTTTGCCTCAGCTCCGAGGCCGCAGGTTTGGTGACATGCACGGTAGCACAAGCAGATTGAAAGACAGGGGGCGCTGTTGCTACATAACGACGAGTCACAGTCACGTCTAGGTTTGTCTGTGTGCTCTACTTGATGTTCAGCGCATCCTTTCTTCACAGTCCAGAAGGCTGCTACATTACAGCAATTCTCTTGTTGCATAAATGCACAGAGGTCACTTTTCCAAGTGTCTGCATGGCTAAATAAATTAAATAAGAAGTCAAATTGAAGAATGAAAGTCAATTCTTCGGTTTAGAGGAGCGTGTTTCCTCAGGTGGTATCCATCCCCAGTTCCCCTAACTGACATTGGATACTCATCACTGCGTCAGCAGTACATTAAAATTGGAGACCGGCGGCAGCAGGATAGAGGGAAAGGAGGAGATGGATGTTGATGAGAGCTCCATCTCTCTTCTTCTCCAACCTTGCCCCTAATGCTTTTGGGGTCAGGGGTCAGCAAGGGGCAGAGTGCCCTTTAGTTGACCTTGTCTTGGAAGATGTAGAGGTTGTTGGTGGCGGCGACAGCGATGATGTTCTCCTGCGGGTGCCACGTAGTGTGGAGGATCTTCTTGCTGAAGTCTAGGCTGTCCACACTGATCTCGTCCTTACGGCGCTTCCCTCCTACGCACACCTGGAAGACAGAAGCGTAGAGAAGCGCTGCATATGAAACCGAAATTAAAATGTCACACACTTTTTTTTTCCTTGCTTCAACGTATCATTATGACTTCATACATGTGCCCGATGTAACAGCTGTGAACAAAGACGCCATCTGTGTTTGGTTCTTTTCCTTGTAAATCCTTCTTTCCTACTGTATGTCATACTCCTTGTCAAACAGGGCTGCGATTTTAGATTTAAAATGGTAAATTTAACCTTCCATAACCATTAGAAACCTTGCTATGACCGGCGCCATACCTTGCGAGGCTTGAGAATGGCTCTGGGTTTGCTGTTCTCACGGGAAGCTTCCAGCGTGACGTCACGTTTAGTGTTGCGGTCAAACATTCGGAAGAAATTGTTATAAGAGCCGGTCATTATGACGCTATGGGGAGGAACAGAGGGCAGCAAAAGATTATTGAGGAAAGGCGCTGAATGGTTTAGGAGACGGGCGGTTGGATAAGATGTAAGTCCTACCTGTCTGATCCGTTCCAGACGCACTCAAACTTGTCAAAGATGCAGTCGTTCTCATAGAGGGAACAGAGTTTGCCTCGTAAATAGTCGTGAACCTGGAAAACAATATAAAGAATAAGATCTGAACCAGTTGTGGATTACGGTGACATTACACATACTACCACAAGCTGCATTGCCATATGTTCCTTCAGTAATCCCTCCAGACCTGGTGACCTACACTAAGATTCAAGGCAGCAGGTGGAGGCAGAGCTGGAATTGGACGGAGAATCCTTTGAGTCCAGCTGAATGCCTTATCAATCATGGCTGCCCTAAGAAGGCTGCACTGATCACAGACTGTCGATCTGATCCTGGTGACCGTGGAGTAGGAGGGTTAGCACCTCGGGTTGCATTAGTGCTGCACTATCTGTCTTTTTAACGGACAGCTGGTTCAATAAGGCCCTCCCCGGGGGTCATTGGTGAAGATGACACGGTTACAGATTGACAGCGTGACAGTAGAACAGGATTATATTTAGTGATTAGTCTGAAATCAATAATTTGATTTAATCGCAGCCTTGATGTTATCGGTTATCTTCAGCAGCTGAGAATTTTCTTTGGTGCCGTCAAACTGTCCAACAGACACGTGAAAGCTCACCTGGTACGTCTCCAGCGGTTTGTTCTCCATCTGCAGGTCCCACACTTTGACGGTGAGGTAGTCCCTTGTCATCAGATAACGTCCATTGTGGCTGAACTTTACGTCAGAGATGGATGAGATGATTTCAGAGAAGAAGGAACGAGTGGAGGGATCCTCTGGCTCCTCAAAGTCTGTGAATATAAACACAAAGGAATGAGACGCACAGTCCTCTTCTGATCACATTTAGAGTCCTCCTTTCATTCACACTGAGAAAACACTGCAGGTTTGGTTTGAGGTTGCTCGTCAGCCATAACAATGTCTGGATGTTTGCTTCAGCAGCTGCATTTCCTCACAGTGATATTTCTCTGTGTGTTTTGGGAGGCAGTCGAGGGTCAGCATGCTGTGCAAATATTGGTTATGATTCATATTGATCTTGGCAGCTGCTGATCTGTGTACAGGCCAACACGCTGGGGATAAAAGCCAGGCATTCCATCGTTAACTGTCATGATATTGTTCCTCCTCCTTTTTCCTCCCACCCTTCCTTCCTGCTCTCCATCTTTCCAAATATGCCCCAACTGCCTCCGCCCCCCCCCCTCCCCTCCCAGTCTTCCTTATCCCAATCCCCTCTCCTCCCTCTTTCTCGGATGAGGCCAGGAGAATAACACGGTGATGTGCCAACGGGGAGTCTACCGAGGGATACGGTGTGGGAGATGAAAAAATGGAGGGATAAGGGAGGGATAAGAAAAACAAATCAATGTCAAAGTGCTGGGCCCATTTGAGCCCGGCTGGATTTTGTGTGTGTGACGATGAATGAGCGCGCATGTATGAGTGTGTGCACAATGTGTGCATGTATATATGCATGTGTGTGTCTCTGGCCTGGATGCGAGCATATAATAGGGTCCCTGGAGAATTACATGGGGGGGGGGGCTGTTTGGTCCCCCCCCCACTCCATCCTAGAACACAGTGCTTACATCTCCTTTCATTCCATACATCCATCCATCCATCCATCCATCCATCCATACATACATACATACATACATACATCCATCCAGCTACATATTAATGACTTATACCGGAAGCCTCACAGATTTATAGGAAGCACGTTTTTTTAATTTTAGTTTAGTTTAGTTGTTATTGAGGTTTTATGGTGGGTTTTTTTTGCGTCTTTATTTAAATTATTTAAAATATTAAATAAATAAAATAATAATTTCAATAATTTCAATGAAAGCATTAACCATTTAAAGTCAATTGAACGTGTGTGTGTTTGTGTGTGTGTGTGTGTGTGTGTGTGTGTGTGTGTACATGTGGATGTATAGGCGGGAGGGCATTATACATCGCTCTTAGCCTTCAGTGTTCATCCAGTAAGAAAGTAGGTCGGTATTAACAGACATGTCCTGAGGCTAACAATAGCACCTGCTGGCTCTGTAAGTGTGTGTGTGTGTGTGTGTGTGTGTGTGTGTGTGTGTGTGTATGTGTATGTACCTGTCAGACAATAGCACTTACATGTCAATACGAATCAATCAGGGTGCAGCTATGATTACTACGATTTGCAATTTAGTCCAAACCTAAACATTTTTGTCTCCTTCAGCACACGTGAAACTCAACAGGCGCGCTACTGAACGGACCGTGAACACGTCAATACGTCTGAGGAAATGACTGACATTATTGAACAACAAGGTGAATCCATGAGGGACTATGTTGATTGCTCTGGAGTGATTGATTTTCCAGCCAAAATGCCAATGTATTCATTATTCATTGGGCCAAGTGTATGCATTCGCTGCGTTGAGCTTCAGAAAGAACAGCCTTTGTTTGAAACACACGGGTGAATTATTGAAGACTTATCAATCCCGACATACTGAGAAGCGACAGGCTGTGTGTCGTGTTCTGATGTCTTGTATTTACACACTCAGACGAACCTACAGCTGTTGTCACCACGACAGTATTTTCTTGTTTAGATTATTAAGTTTTGAATTACAAGGCACTACTCAGCTTCATGGAGAACACCGAGGTTGTGTTGTGTGTGGGCAAGAAAAGATGTTCACATTCTACAAATACATAATTAAACACAATGCATTTAGTAAGACTATTTATAATATTTTATGTCTAAAAAGACTACATATTTAATAACTTAATAATATGCTGCACATATAATAACTTCATTTGACTGTTTTAAGGGGAAATGTATCATTCATCTAAATAAAATAAGAATTTAAATAAAAGTATTAACCTTTTAAAGTCAATTGAACATTTTATAACAGTAATTCTGCCAAAGTCATTTTCCTACAGAACTTTGGTCAAGATGAGGCTTGGAAGTAACATCAAAAGTTGTTAATTACGGAAATAATATTAATTATATATTAATTTTAACATTCTACAAATATTCATGCAAATTATTTAATTTTATGGTATTTTTGGATGCTGGTTAAAAGGAGGCAGCGGAATCTTTCATATTAACTGATAAGACATTACTGTACATGGAAGGAGCAAACTCTAAAGATGAGCATTGTCTTCTTTCTTCATTGGTTTCCCATGATGCTCTCTGGTCCTGCTGGTACTCACATTTGCAGTGTTTGTCACAGAGTGCAGCCTGTCTCATATCACACAGCCGTATCGAACCCTTGCTGCTACTGTAAGCGAAGGTGTGACACTGCTGGGGATGGAACTCTGCTGAGGTGATCACCTCTGTCAACTCCTCCATGTTGGTTGGCTTGATGTCAACAATGTCTGAGAGATGGGCGCTAAGGTACAACTACACCATTCAGATATTGAAAAGAACATCTGAAACAGTAAGGGACAAATAATATTAGTTTAAGCAGCTAATGTGACACCTGGTCCCTTAAAAAAGCTTTGAATAACAGGAACAGCAGGAGGAAAAGGATACTGAAGCTGCGGTCGGTGATCTCCAGGTTCCACAGGTTCACCCTGAGGTCATCAGTGGAGATGAACGTCTGAAGGTCGGAGTTGACAGAGATGGAGTTGATGTGGTAGGTGTGGGCATTGCTGAACACTCGTCTAGCTGTAGCCTCGACCATCAGGTCCATCGGCTGCAGCACAGGCACCTATAGGTGAAAAGAAGCCATTCATGGAGGGGTAAAGGAAAAACATGGAAGAAAAATACGGAAGGAAAAAATTTCATCTCGGAAGCTTTGATCTGTTTCATTATCCTGATTCAATATGTTCTGTGCACTTTGATGCTGATGTCCTAGAGGCCCTTTTAGATATTTATTTGTGCATGTGTATGTGCATTTCTCTATCTGTGTATGTGTGATGACTCCAGGGATTCATCTGACATTTACTCCATAAATCTTAATGAAACAGATACAGTGACTGTGGGGCTCCGGGGCTGTTTGATGAGCCGGTTCAATCAGACTGGGGATGCTGCATGGATACTCAGTGATTACACCTCCCCATCTTTCTCCCTATCTCATGGAAACAAATGCTAGAGAAAGTATTCCTACTGTCTTTGTGTGTGGGAGAGAAGAGAGACAGAAAACAGAGAGGAAAGGAAGCGGAAAGACACGTTGACCGAGGGCAGCTAGACAAAGCTGAGGAATGATAACCCAAGCTCACACATCACAAACACGCACACATATACACACACACGCATGCACGCACGCACACACACACACACACACACACACACACACACACACAGTTGCACCATGCAGCTTGGGCTTCAAAGACACCCAAAACCAGCCTCCATGCAGACCCCCGTTGGCCAGATAAAATCCAGACAAAGAGAGAAGGGAGGGGAGGGAGAGAGGAGAACAAATCGACTGCTTCTTCTCTTTTTCTCTTGTCTGTTGTTGGCACAGACAGAGAGACATGGCAGCTCAGCAGGCTGCTGTATCTCCACGGGTGTCACTTCATTTCCATGTCTTTCACTGACCGTCCAGTGAGACATGGTCCGCATTAACCCATAACCTCCAAACCTGACACTTTCAATGTTCAGCATGCTTCAAATGACCTGAGACACTATCTTGAATTGTCATATTTCAGCTTTTAAAAAAGTAGAAAAATTAGATTAGATTAGATTAGATTAGATTAGATTAGATTAGACTCAACTTTATTGTCATTACACATGTACAAGTACAATGTAACGAAATGCAGTTTAGCATCTAACCAGAAGTGCAATTAGTTTAAAGTACAATTACAAGATAAACAGATTGTCACGTGTGATATACAGTATATATATACACATGTGTGGTGCTATGAACAAACTATACAATAATATACTGTACATAAAACGGTATACAATATATGTGCATTAAAGTGTTTTCATATAGTCACAATCTTCATCCTTTTTTCATTTTTTTTTTGTATAAAGCATTAAAAGGCCTAATGTAGTGTGAGATACTGAAAGATACTAAAAATAATATGACATAGAATATTTTTATACTGTTTTTGGCTACATTTTTGGACATATTTTCAAAGCTCTTCCCTTTCCTTTTCTAATTTCTCCCTGTGTTACAGCCTCTAAACAGGATTGCCTCAGTCCCTCCCTGTCCTCCAGGTTGCTATGATCCCCTGGCCATCCAGACAAAGGGGACAGACACGCTGAACATAGCACTAATCTGCTATGGCAGAAGCACACACACACACACACACACACACACACACACACACACACACACACACACACACACACACACACACACACACACACACACACACACACACACACACACACACACTGTTAAATTGGCTGGCTGTTTTGAGAGAAAATTTAAGAGGTAGTGAAGAGATGAGACTGACAGAGACGCTGATCCCTTCATGGTCTTCATATCGATCACTTCTGCTGGTATAAGAAGACCCTCTGAATTACCCAGTGATTGAGTGTATGATGGTGTCATTTAATAGTAATGAAAGTGAAATATATTCAGCTGATATATTAACAGGGAAAACTATGTCAATACTTGTGTTGGTATTAGTACGCATAAGAAGGTTAGAGGATTATAGGGTATAAAAGCAAGATGGCTGAATGCTAAATTCTGATTTAATCAGCTTAACTGAACCCTGCATCAGACTGGTCATTGTGCAAACTGTGGATAGATTTATATTTATTTATTGGAGGAAAGGTTTGGAGATTTCACACAAGGGCATACACTATCTAACACATTTGCTTCAGTTTCAGTGTTATAGTGTACATCAGTTCATGATACACTATCATGACTTCATTGGCAGTCATTACAGCTGATGTCATCTGTAGCAACGGTGTTTTTATCTGCTGGGACTTGAAAGAATGTCTGCAATGAAAACACAAACCTACTAAAAGAGACAGGTCTGTTCAAATACAGACATCTTTCAGTTTTCCTTCACATGATGTTGTCATGGTCATTTTCCTTCACTGCTGACTTACAATATAGGAATATAGGGTTTGGATTATTCTGAATCCTGCAATGAAATATCTTTTTTTGACAGCCATCATATCTAAATTCTAATCTTTCTCAATTTTGAGAGGCCAAATCAACTCCCACCTGAGGTCCTCAGCCCGAACACCATGACCTTAAGTCCATTTTGCTTTATTTACAATACAATAGGAGAGAAGACCCCCCTAACAAATAATTCTATTTTCATTTTCTTCATTTTATTCCCTGACTCCATTTTGGTGGGTGTGACCCTTCATGGTTTTCCTGTGACCTCTTACCCGTAGAGACGTGATGGTGGATGGGTTTCTGATTCGTCCTTCCTCATCCTTCAGGTTGTAGCCCTCTGGACGCTTGTCTCTCTCACTAATTTTCCAAAGCTTCACTGTCTTGTCTAGAATGGATTCATAACACAAACACACACACACACACACACACACACACACACACACGCAGACAAACACAAAATACAGTTAGATACACCACAGTGAATCTCAGATAGAAGATGGATGCAGGGGGTTGGGCAGCCAATCTGGCACGTAGCTGGGAAGGAGCCAGCGGGAATGATGAACGGCAGCTTCAGTGGAGATTTTGATCTCACTGATTTCAATCTACAAGTTGACGACATTTCCCAGCTGCAATATATACGTCTCCTGAAAAAAAAAAAAAACCCATCTGGGCACTTTTCAATTTTGCGTGACACAAACACCAGTTACATCTCATCTTTTTCGATCTGGTGAAGGGAATGGAAGCAGCAGTCAGGTTGCTGCCTGTTTTTTTTTCCTTTCATTTCCGCTGTGAATATTGGTGTCGGAGCAGCGAGGCCATCACCACAGGACCCTCCGCCATCTGCTCCAGCCAGCGTCTGCAGCAACCAGGCATATCGCTCACAATCTGCAAGACGTCTCTCCACTGATGTGTGTGCGTATGAGTGTCTGTTTACACGGATGTTGTGTGGTGGCACACATTTTGATATATGTGTGTGTGTATATGTGTGTGTGTGTGTGTGTCCCTGCTGTGGCAGCCATGCGTGAAGTTCTCAATCTGAAACGTGTCTGCTGGTGGCACTGGCTCAGCCAAGTGAAACACCCATACGCTCACACGGCGCGTCGAGGAGACAGTTTAATGTCATATTAATAACACCTCCTTCTCCATCAGCTGTACATCTACCCAACCTGTAAGGTGAGGAATGAATCACGTCTTTAGCTGACAGTGTTATCCACAAACAACAACCCCACGCCCACTTTTAAACACATTGTCATGACAGCTTAAAGGTTGATTGGACTGCTTTATCGCATCAGCAGTCATGTGGTTATCAGAGCTAACGGACTGACCGTTGGTGGAGAGCAGGAAGTAGGCAGCATTCTGCTGGGGAAGCCATTTGATCTTGTTGATCTTCTCCTCGATCTCCAAACTCTTCAGGTAGTCAAACTCTGGCTCATGGCTCTGGAATGTGCTGTAAACGTTGTACTCCCCTCTACGCTGGGGCTGGCTCTTACTCTGTACGCAGAGGGGAACAGTTCAAGTTCAGAGGCTAAGATAATAAAGAAATCCAAACTATAATGATCCCATGGCTTTTCATGAAAAAAAAAATTAAATATATATATATATATATATATATATATATATATATATATATATATATATATATATATACACAGTATATACATAGTACAATATAGCATCAGCATAATGCTTTGTGATTTTATTTACTGGTACTCAGTCTGGGACAGACGTAACAGTTCATCAAAAATATGACATGTTTTTGTTTGTCAGTTATTTTGTATTATATATATATATATATATATATATATATATATATATATATATATATATATATATATATATATATATATATATATATATATATATATATATATATATATATATATATATAAAAAAAAAGAAGTCCCTCTCACCCTTGTGGGGTGGTATTTGTGTGTCATCCTCAAGCTCGGGTCCTCTACCAGAGGCCTGGGAGTCTGAGGGTTCTGCGCAGTATTTTAGCTGTTCCTAGGACTGCGCTCTTCTGGACTGATATATATATATATATATATATATATATATATATATATATATATATATATATATATATATATATATATATATATATATATATATATATATCTAGTAGATACGTAAGGTGGATATTTGAGTTACTATTCAAAAACTGTTTAGTGAAATCCTGAACAACATAAAATTAAATCTTCAAGCTAGTTTTACTTATGAAACCTCTGTAAGCACAGAGTGGCTACAGCTGATGCTGCTTAACGTCAGTGGATGTTTTGCTCTCCCCATCTCATAAATGTTGAGCTGAATGAAACCCCCAAATAGAAAAAAAAAAATCATTAAAAAATAAAATTAATAATGAATTTCTGTAGAGAACACACAAATTAACAAAACAGCTCATGACAGGATAAAGTGTTTAGAGGACTGTATGTTGGAGAAGAGAGAAAGAGAGAGTGTCTGTATCAGAGGTCTGCTGTAGATGCATGCATGTGTCTCAGATGATGTTGTGTCACATGATACCGGCCACAGCTCATCCGGTGACTTTACATCGGAGCAATGACCTTCCAAATCTCATTCTCCAATTTGAGCACCTCAGATTTTTTCTTTAAGCCGCACCACGGCCCAGCATCAACACAACTGATATAAAATACAGTGTTGGAGATCCTCTCCAGTGATTGCTTGAGGCTAACAGGGTTAGCTACAAAAGACCCAGACCGACTCAAGAAAACGGAAAGACTCTAAAAGGATTTCAGAGAAAGACATCACTGCAATGAACAAGACTGTAGTTTGATCTGAGAAGGATTTGACGGGGACATGTTCAGAGACTATTTAAGAGGTTCCTGACACCTGATAACTGGTGCAAAGGTGACCCCATCATCATCATCCTCTTTATCTACTAAAGTATGGAAGATGTCAATATTTAACTTTTTTTTTCTGATAAAAAGAATAATAATTATGAGTTATGAATTATCAGTTACTAAACTACAGTAGATTAACCACAGCAAATAGTGTAATATTGTTCTTTGTAAGTAAAGTAAGTCACAATGATAATCTTGTGATTACAAAGTCCAGGGGTACGTTGTCATGGTAAATGAGCAGTCACATGATCGTGAGACTATTGCTTTTAGAGTAATGATGGTTTAACTGAAGCGGGGGCTTCTGCTCTCTCAGTATTGTCTAGTTTTTAATTTTGATTTTGTTTGGTGAGTCTGACAGTTTTAGAGGATATCAAATAATCAATCAATCAATCAAGTTTTATTTATAAAGTGCTTTATCATGGCAACACACATTTCAAAGCGCTTTAACAGACAGAAAAACCCACTGGAACCATCCAGAGTAAGCATCAGCAACAGTGACAGGGAAAAACTCCCTTATTGAGGAAGAAACTCTGGGCAGGGCCCAGACTCTTTTGGGCGGCTATCCGCCTTGACCGGTTGGGTGGAAAACAAATAAAATGAAGATAAGGACAGTGTAAGAGAAAGAGAGAGAGAGCAGCAGATGAGCCAGAGTCAGTGTCTTTATGGTTATAGTTAGAAGATTTGATGCAGGCACTGAAGTGGGGACATGAAAGTCAGTGGTGTAATGCTTATTGATGGTTAGATCTAAATACTGCTACCTCACATTTCATATGGTTTTCTTATCTTGAATTTCATAATTGAAATATAGGTTGTAGTCATAAATAACAAAATAATTTAATTTGGATCTGCATGCTTTGCCACCATATTATGGAGTTGAAACTTTTTGTATCTATAATGCCTGAAGATAATTAATATTAAAAGCATAATGAGGAAGAGATGGGTTGAATGAAATATTGGTGAGTTTTGAAATGAAATCAATACAGGAAATGTGTTAAGAGCTAGACACAGTGATTTTAACAGGGCAAACAGGAGCAGATTTGAACAAGGCTCAAGTTATTCTGCCTTAACATTCTGTCTTAAATACAAGTCTGATTCATACAAAGGACTAACACCCAGAAAAAATCACCTTGATCACATGGAAATATATAAATATCAAGACCTATTAAAAATTAAAAATTGAAAAAAAATTTTTTTTTTTAGTTTTTGGTTATTATGGCTGTAGCACAGCCTTTTTCTTTCCAGTATATAACCCTTTTTTTTAACATACACCTGTACCTAAAAGCAAACAATCCATACTCCATGTTTCAAACCCTTTCAGCAGAAAGACTGCATAATTACTGTTGAATGGTTGGCATTTCCTACCTCCTGCTCCCTCTGGAAGACGACTACTCTGCCTCCTTTGTCCCCGGTGGCCAACAGCTCCCCCGATGAGTTGAACTCAACCGTTGAGATAATGTCAGCTGCAACACAGGAAGCAGAGCATGGAAGGAAAGAAAATGTCATATTGGATGTGAGCATAGCTGTCAAGGTACAATATCAGACAGAGAAAAAAAATATATTTTAGCAAACTCTGGTAGAATGAACCTAAAACACAGTTTTCTAAATGTGGGGTCAGAAAGACCTCTACGGAGAACATTCTTCTTTTTTTTGTTAGTATTATTATTAGCATGGTTACTACATCCGTGAGGGCTATTATGTTTCATCTGTGCCTACTGGTTTGATTGTTGGTTTTGCTGAGAGATTTTTAGGAAAATGGGTAGAAAAGTTAGTGTATGAGAAGGAAAACCCCAGTAAGCTCTGGAGCTGATCCACATTTTGTTTTTCTCTTGCTTTAACAGAACCCTGAGGGCAGCTGATTGATGGCACACATATTCCTGGACATTGGCTCAGGGTTACGTTTAATTTAAACAGGACTGTTGTGCCTTTGCGGAAGCATCAGCTCTACGGAGCGGCGTTCTAGTTCAACATGTGGGTGTCTGCCTGGAGACACAGGGACAGAGACGAGGGGCACCGAACATGTTGAAAACCAGAAATGTGTTGAGTCTCATTAAAATGCAAAGGAACGACTTAAAGTAAGACTGTCAATGAAATAATCTTTATTTATAAAATCAATAATTAATACCAAGTACTATTATTGCTATTATTATTACTGCTGTTGTTGTTGTTTTTGTTGTCATTGTCACTGTTGGCAGTAGTAGTGGTGGTAGTAGAAGTAGTAGTAATGCAGTAGTAATATTATCATCATTATTATTATTATTATTAGTAGTAGTAGTAGTAGTAGTACATTAATAGCAGTAGTAGTAGTAATAGTGG